>NC_088216.1:2157125-2216738 GCF_036934945.1 Oncorhynchus masou masou | reverse complement strand
GAAACCAGGTTAATGACAGATGGTGTGTATTAGACTGAAACCAGGTTAATGACCGATGGTGTGTATTAGACTCTGAAACCAGGTTAATGACAGATGGTGTGTATTAGACTCTGAAACCAGGTTAATGACAGATGGTGTGTATTAGACTGAAACCAGGTTAATGATAGATGGTGTGTATTAGACTCTGAAACCAGGTTAATGACAGATGGTGTGTATTAGACTGAAACAGGTTAATGACAGATGGTGTGTATTAGACTCCAAATGACAGATGGTGTGTATTAGACTCTGAAACCAGGTTAATGAAGATGACTGAAACAGGTTAATGACAGATGGTGTGTATTAGACTCTGAAACCAGGTTAATGACAGATGGTGTGTATTAGACTGAAACAATGACAGATGGTGTGTATTAGACTGAAACCAGGTTAATGACAGATGGTGTGTATTAGACTCTGAAACCAGGTTAATGACAGATGGTGTGTATTAGACTCTGAAACCAGGTTAATGACAGATGGTGTGTATTAGACTGAAACCAGGTTAATGACAGATGGTGTGTATTAGACTGAAACCAGGTTAATGAAACTGAAACAGGTTAATGACAGATGGTGTGTATTAGACTCTGAAACCAGGTTAATGACAGATGGTGTGTATTAGACTGAAACCAGGTTAATGACAGATGGTGTGTATTAGACTCTGAAACCAGGTTAATGACAGATGGTGTGTATTAGACTCTGAAACCAGGTTAATGACAGATGGTGTGTATTAGACTCTGAAACCAGGTTAATGACAGATGGTGTGTATTAGACTCTGAAACCAGGTTAATGACAGATGGTGTGTATTAGACTCTGAAACCAGGTTAATGACAGATGGTGTGTATTAGACTCTGAAACCAGGTTAATGACAGATGGTGTGTATTAGACTGAAACCAGGTTAATGACAGATGGTGTGTATTAGACTCTGAAACCAGGTTAATGACAGATGGTGTGTATTAGACTCTGAAACCAGGTTAATGACAGATGGTGTGTATTAGACTGAAACCAGGTTAATGACAGATGGTGTGTATTAGACTGAAACCAGGTTAATGACAGATGGTGTGTATTAGACTCTGAAACCAGGTTAATGACAGATGGTGTGTATTAGACTCTGAAACCAGGTTAATGACAGATGGTGTGTATTAGACTCTGAAACCAGGTTAATGACAGATGGTGTGTATTAGACTCTGAAACCAGGTTAATGACAGATGGTGTGTATTAGACTGAAACCAGGTTAATGACAGATGGTGTGTATTAGACTGAAACCAGGTTAATGACAGATGGTGTGTATTAGACTCTGAAACCAGGTTAATGACAGATGGTGTGTATTAGACTTAATGACAGATGGTGTGTATTAGACTGAAACCAGGTTAATGATAGATGGTGTGTATTAGACTCTGAACCCAGGTTAATGACAGATGGTGTGTATTAGACTGAAACAGGTTAATGACAGATGGTGTGTATTAGACTCTGAAACCAGGTTAATGACAGATGGTGTGTATTAGACTGAAACCAGGTTAATGACAGATGGTGTGTATTAGACTCTGAAACCAGGTTAATGACAGATGGTGTGTATTATGACAGGTTAATGACAGATGGTGTGTATTAGACTCTGAAACCAGGTTAATGACAGATGGTGTGTATTAGACTGAAACCAGGTTAATGACAGATGGTGTGTATTAGACTGGTGTGTATTAGACTGAAACCAGGTTAATGACAGATGGTGTGTATTAGACTCTGAAACCAGGTTAATGACAGATGGTGTGTATTAGACTGAAACCAGGTTAATGACAGATGGTGTGTATTAGACTGAAACCAGGTTAATGACAGATGGTGTGTATTAGAATGACTGGTGAAACCAGGTTAATGACAGATGGTGTGTATTAGACTGAAACCAGGTTAATGACAGATGGTGTGTATTAGACTCTGAAACCAGGTTAATGACAGATGGTGTGTATTAGACTCTGAAACCAGGTTAATGACAGATGGTGTGTATTAGACTCTGAAACCAGGTTAATGACAGATGGTGTGTATTAGACTCTGAAACCAGGTTAATGACAGATGGTGTGTATTAGACTCTGAAACCAGGTTAATGACAGATGGTGTGTATTAGACTGAAACCAGGTTAATGACAGATGGTGTGTATTAGACTGAAACCAGGTTAATGACAGATGGTGTGTATTAGACTCTGAAACCAGGTTAATGACAGATGGTGTGTATTAGACTCTGAAACCAGGTTAATGACAGATGGTGTGTATTAGACTCTGAAACCAGGTTAATGACAGATGGTGTGTATTAGACTCTGAAACCAGGTTAATGACAGATGGTGTGTATTAGACTCTGAAACCAGGTTAATGACAGATGGTGTGTATTAGACTCTGAAACCAGGTTAATGACAGATGGTGTGTATTAGACTCTGAAACCAGGTTAATGACAGATGGTGTGTATTAGACTCTGAAACCAGGTTAATGACAGATGGTGTGTATTAGACTCTGAAACCAGGTTAATGACAGATGGTGTGTATTAGACTCTGAAACCAGGTTAATGACAGATGGTGTGTATTAGACTCTGAAACCAGGTTAATGACAGATGGTGTGTATTAGACTGAAACCAGGTTAATGACAGATGGTGTGTATTAGACTCTGAAACCAGGTTAATGACAGATGGTGTGTATTAGACTCTGAAACCAGGTTAATGACAGATGACAGATGTGTATTAGACTGAAACCAGGTTAATGACAGATGGTGTGTATTAGACTCTGAAACCAGGTTAATGACAGATGGTGTGTATTAGACTGGTGTGTATTAGACTCTGAAACCAGGTTAATGAAACCAGGTTAATGACAGATGGTGTGTAAACCAGGTTAATGACAGATGGTGTGTATTAGACTCTGAAACCAGGTTAATGACAGATGGTGTGTATTAGACTCTGAAACCAGGTTAATGACAGATGGTGTGT
Organism: Oncorhynchus masou masou; assembly: GCF_036934945.1. NCBI lineage: Eukaryota > Metazoa > Chordata > Actinopteri > Salmoniformes > Salmonidae > Oncorhynchus > Oncorhynchus masou. The sequence goes on along the minus strand of NC_088216.1, from coordinate 2,213,750 downwards.
ATTAGACTGAAACCAGGTTAATGACAGATGGTGTGTATTAGACTCAGGTTAATGACAGATGGTGTGTATTAGACTGAAACCAGGTTAATGACAGATGGTGTGTATTAGACTCTGAAACCAGGTTAATGACAGATGGTGTGTATTAGACTGAAACCAGGTTAATGACAGATGGTGTGTATTAGACTCTGAAACCAGGTTAATGACAGATGGTGTGTATTAGACTGAAACCAGGTTAATGACAGATGGTGTGTATTAGACTCTGAAACCAGGTTAATGACAGATGGTGTGTATTAGACTCTTAATGAAACCAGGTTAATGACAGATGGTGTGTATTAGACTCTGAAACCAGGTTAATGACAGATGGTGTGTATTAGACTGAAACCAGGTTAATGACAGATGGTGTGTATTAGACTTAATGACAGATGAAACCAGGTTAATGACAGATGGTGTGTATTAGACTCTGAAACCAGGTTAATGACAGATGGTGTGTATTAGACTGAAACCAGGTTAATGACAGATGGTGTGTATTAGACTGAAACCAGGTTAATGACAGATGGTGTGTATTAGACTGAAACCAGGTTAATGACAGATGGTGTGTATTAGACTGAAACCAGGTTAATGACAGATGGTGTGTATTAGACTCTGAAACCAGGTTAATGACAGATGGTGTGTATTAGACTCTGAAACCAGGTTAATGACAGATGGTGTGTATTAGACTCTGAAACCAGGTTAATGACAGATGGTGTGTATTAGACTGAAACCAGGTTAATGACAGATGGTGTGTATTAGACTCTGAAACCAGGTTAATGACAGATGGTGTGTATTAGACTCTGAAACCAGGTTAATGACAGATGGTGTGTATTAGACTCTGAAACCAGGTTAATGACAGATGGTGTGTATTAGACTGAAACCAGGTTAATGACAGATGGTGTGTATTAGACTCTGAAACCAGGTTAATGACAGATGGTGTGTATTAGACTGAAACCAGGTTAATGACAGATGGTGTGTATTAGACTCTGAAACCAGGTTAATGACAGATGGTGTGTATTAGACTCTGAAACCAGGTTAATGACAGATGGTGTGTATTAGACTGAAACCAGGTTAATGACAGATGGTGTGTATTAGACTGAAACCAGGTTAATGACAGATGGTGTGTATTAGACTCTGAAACCAGGTTAATGACAGATGGTGTGTATTAGACTCTGAAACCAGGTTAATGACAGATGGTGTGTATTAGACTGAAACCAGGTTAATGACAGATGGTGTGTATTAGACTCTGAAACCAGGTTAATGACAGATGGTGTGTATTAGACTCTGAAACCAGGTTAATGACAGATGGTGTGTATTAGACTGAAACCAGGTTAATGACAGATGGTGTGTATTAGACTCTGAAACCAGGTTAATGACAGATGGTGTGTATTAGACTCTGAAACCAGGTTAATGACAGATGGTGTGTATTAGACTCTGAAACCAGGTTAATGACAGATGGTGTGTATTAGACTCTGAAACCAGGTTAATGACAGATGGTGTGTATTAGACTCTGAAACCAGGTTAATGACAGATGGTGTGTATTAGACTCTGAAACCAGGTTAATGACAGATGGTGTGTATTAGACTGAAACCAGGTTAATGACAGATGGTGTGTATTAGACTGAAACCAGGTTAATGACAGATGGTGTGTATTAGACTCTGAAACCAGGTTAATGACAGGATGGTGTGTATTAGACTCTGAAACCAGGTTAATGACAGATGGTGTGTATTAGACTCTGAAACCAGGTTAATGACAGATGGTGTGTATTAGACTGAAACCAGGTTAATGACAGATGGTGTGTATTAGACTCTGAAACCAGGTTAATGGCAGATGGTGTGTATTAGACTCTGAAACCAGGACAGTATTAGTGGCTCTGGATCAGGACTCTGAAAATTAATAAATGTTGTCTTAGTTGCAACCAGAGGTGGATGGTTCTTTGGAGCTGAAACCAAGGAGAAACCACAGGTGGTGTCCACTACAGGTAACATTACATCAATGTAGCATCTCTAAACAGGTAACATTACATCTAACGTGCATCTCTGCTACAGGTAACATTACATCTAATGTAGCATCTCTGATTCAGGTAACAGGTTAATCTAATGTAGCATCTCCACTGCAGGTAACAGGTTACATCTAACGTAGCATCTCTGCTGCAGGTAACATTACATCTAACGTAGCATCTCTACTACAGGTAACATTACATCTAACGTAGCATCTCTGATTCAGGTAACAGGTTACATCTAATGTAGCATCTCCACTACAGGTAACATTACATCTAACGTAGCATCTCTGCTACAGGTAACATTACATCTAACGTAGCATCTCTACTACAGGTAACAGGTTACATCTAACGTAGCATCTCTGCTACAGGTAACAGGTTACATCTATCGTAGCATCTCTACTACAGGTAACATTACATCTAACGTAGCATCTCCACTACAGGTAACATTACATCTAACGTAGCATCTCTGCTACAGGTAACATTACATCTAACGTAGCATCTCTGCTACAGGTAACATTACATCTAACGTAGCATCTCTGCTACAGGTAACATTACATCTAACGTAGCATCTCTGCTACAGGTAACATTACATCTAACGTAGCATCTCTGCTACAGGTAACAGGTTACATCTAACGTAGCATCTCTGCTACAGGTAACATTACATCTAACGTAGCATCTCTGCTACAGGTAACAGGTTACATCTAACGTAGCATCTCTGCTACAGGTAACATTACATCTAACGTAGCATCTCCACTACAGGTAACATTACATCTAACGTAGCATCTCTGCTACAGGTAACAGGTTACATCTATCGTAGCATCTCTACTACAGGTAACATTACATCTAACGTAGCATCTCCACTACAGGTAACATTACATCTAACGTAGCATCTCTACTACAGGTAACATTACATCTAATGTAGCATCTCTGATTCAGGTAACAGGTTACATCTAATGTAGCATCTCCACTGCAGGTAACAGGTTACATCTAACGTAGCATCTCCACTGCAGGTAACATTACATCTAACGTAGCATCTCTACTACAGGTAACATTACATCTAACGTAGCATCTCTGATTCAGGTAACAGGTTACATCTAATGTAGCATCTCCACTACAGGTAACATTACATCTAACGTAGCATCTCCACTACAGGTAACATTACATCTATCGTAGCATCTCTGCTACAGGTAACAGGTTACATCTAATGTAGCATCTCCACTACAGGTAACATTACATCTAACGTAGCATCTCTGCTACAGGTAACATTACATCTAACGTAGCATCTCTGCTACAGGTAACAGGTTACATCTAACGTAGCATCTCTGCTACAGGTAACATTACAACTAACGTAGCATCTCTACTACAAGTAACATTACATCTAACGTAGCATCTCCACTACAGGTAACAGGTTACATCTAACGTAGCATCTCCGCTACAGGTAACATTACATCTAACGTAGCATCTCCAACTACAGGTAACATTACATCTAACGTAGCATCTCTGATACAGGTAACATTACATCTAACGTAGCATCTCTGCTACAGGTAACATTACATCCAACGTAGCATCTCCACTACAGGTAACATTACATCTATCGTAGCATCTCTGCTACAGGTAACAGGTTACATCTAATGTAGCATCTCCACTAGTGGTAACATTACATCTAACGTAGCATCTCTGATTCAGGTAACATTACATCTAACGTAGCATCTCTGATTCAGGTAACATTACATCTAACGTAGCATCTCTGATTCAGGTAACTACACTCTGTTCAATGTTCCCTCAAACATTTCTCAGCAGTGACAAATTTCAGGTTACATGTTGTGAAAATTCTGTTCAACTTCCAGCGTGAGTTTACTGTGAACACTGAGGCTGTACCCACTAAGTTACAGTTTTACTGTGAACACTGAGGCTCTACCTGCTTTAAGTTACAGTTTTACTGTGAACACTGAGGCTGTACCTGCTTTAAGTTACAGTTTTACTGTGAACACTGAGGCTGTACCTGCTTTAAGCTACAGTTTTACTGTGAACACTGAGGCTGTACCTGCTTTAAGTTACAGTTTTACTGTGAACACTGAGGCTGTACCCACTAAGTTACAGGTTTACTGTGAACACTGAGGCTGGACTTGCTGTTACAGGTTTACTGTGAACACTGAGGCTGTACCCACTAAGTTACAGTTTTACTGTGAACACTGAGGCTGTACCCACTAAGTTACAGTTTTACTGTGAACACTGAGGCTGTACCTGCTTTAAGTTAGTTTTACTGTGAACACTGAGGCTGTACCCACTAAGTTACAGTTTTACTGTGAACACTGAGGCTGTACCTGCTTTAAGTTACAGTTTTACTGTGAACACTGAGGCTGTACCCACTAAGTTACAGGTTTACTGTAAACACTGAGGCTCTTCCTGCTTTAAGTTACAGTTTTACTGTGAACACTGAGGCTGTACCTGCTTTAAGTTACAGTTTTACTGTGAACACTGAGGCTGTACCCACTAAGTTACAGGTTTACTGTGAACACTGAGGCTGTACCCACTAAGTTACAGTTTTACTGTGAACACTGAGGCTGTACCTGCTTTAAGTTACAGTTTTACTGTGAACACTGAGGCTGTACCCACTAAGTTACAGTTTTACTGTGAACACTGAGGCTGTACCTGCTTTAAGTTACAGTTTTACTGTGAACACTGAGGCTGTACCCACTAAGTTACAGTTTTACTGTGAACACTGAGGCTGTACCTGCTTTAAGTTACAGTTTTACTGTGAACACTGAGGCTGTACCTGCTTTAAGTTACAGTTTTACTGTGAACACTGAGGCTGTACCCACAGGTTTACTGTGAACACTGAGGCTGTACCCACTAAGTTACAGTTTTACTGTGAACACTGAAGCTGTACCTGCTTTAAGTTACAGTTTTACTGTGAACACTGAGGCTGTACCTGCTTTAAGTTACAGTTTTACTGTGAACACTGAGGCTGTACCTGCTTTAAGTTACAGTTTTACTGTGAACACTGAGGCTGTACCCACTAAGTTACAGTTTTACTGTGAACACTGAGGCTGTACCCACTAAGTTACAGGTTTACTGTGAACACTGAGGCTGTACCCACTTTAAGTTACAGGTTTACTGTGAACACTGAGGCTGTACCCACTAAGTTACAGTTTTACTGTGAACACTGAGGCTGTACCTGCTTTAAGTTACAGTTTTACTGTGAACACTGAGGCTGTACCCACTAAGTTACAGGTTTACTGTGAACACTGAGGCTGTACCTGCTTTAAGTTACAGTTTTACTGTGAACACTGAGGCTCTACCTGCTTTAAGTTACAGTTTTACTGTGAACACTGAGGCTGTACCCACTAAGTTACAGTTTTACTGTGAACACTGAGGCTGTACCCACTAAGTTACAGTTTTACTGTGAACACTGAGGCTGTACCTGCTTTAAGTTACAGGTTTACTGTGAACACTGAGGCTGTACCTGCTTTAAGTTAGTCTTAAGTGGCCAAGTAGGCTACTGTGGCTATGTGATCATAATGTAGCTCTACCAGAGTAGCCTACCATCAAAAACAATGGAGAAAATGCATCCCATAATATTTTAACACGGAAATAGCTGTTTCATCATTCAGCCTACAGTAGCAGCCAATGTGCGGTGTTCAATGTCTACATTCCATGAGACTTATGAAGAAAAACATGCAGGGCTTCACATGAACCTGTTTATCCACTTGTCCTTCAGACACGGAGGGGACTGAACATGTTGTTAGAAGCAAGAAACCACAAAATAAAATGCATTATTATTCCCATTCCAATATTGATCATATGTATGTGTAGAGGCTATGTATCTGTGTGTGTTTCAACCGTAAACTGTCTCTGTCTGTCACTAGGTGAGGTGTGTGTGGAGGTTGCCATGGGGACAGCGGTTGGCAACAGTGACGTGTGGTTCCGCTTCAACGAGGGCGTGTCCAACGCCGTGCGACGCAACATCTACATCAGAGAACTGCTATAACTCACACACCGTACACACACACCGTACACACACACACCGTAGACACACACACACCGTAGACACACACACACCGTACACACACACACACACTCCATCTCATACACGTTCAAATGTTAGTATATAAATTACCACGAGTCAATCTGTCAAACCACCTCTTTATTATGTTTGATTGACAGTGGAAACAAGCCAATAAAAACAGTGTATTGTGATTGACAGTGGAAACAAGCCAATAAAAACAGTGTATTCTGATTGACAGTGGAAACAAGCCAATAAAAACAGTGTATTCTGATTGACAGTGGAAACAAGCCAATAAAAAGTGTGATTTAGTTAACAACAAACTTCTATCTCAGTCTTTAACAAAGCTATGAGATGAGCTCTGCAAATCTACTTTCAATGTAGGACATGCTGCTTCAGAGGAAGGGGGCTACTTTCAATGTAGGACACGCTGCTCAGAGGAAGGGGGCTACTTTCAATGTAGGACACGCTGCTCAGAGGAAGGGGGCTACTTTCAATGTAGGACACGCTGCTCAGAGGAAGGGGGCTACTTTCAATGTAGGACACGCTGCTCAGAGGAAGGGGGCTACTTTCAATGTAGGACACGCTGCTCAGAGGAAGGGGCTACTTTCAATGTAGGACACGCTGCTCAGAGGAAGGGGGCTACTTTCAATGTAGGACACGCTGCTCAGAGGAAGGGGGCTACTTTCAATGTAGGACACGCTGCTCAGAGGAAGGGGCTACTTTCAATGTAGGACACGCTGCTCAGAGGAAGGGGGCTACTTTCAATGTAGGACATGCTCCTCAGAGGAAGGGGGCTACTTTCAGCTAAAACCATAGACATGGATGTACAAATAAATAGGACAGAATAACTTGGTGTGTGTTTCTCAGTGTGTGTGTGTCTCTGTCTGTGTGTGTGTGTGTGTCTCTGTCTGTGTGTGTGTGTGTGTGTGTGTCTCTGTCTGTGTGTGTGTGTGTGTCTGTCTGTGTGTGTGGGTGTCTCTGTCTGTGTGTGTCTCTGTCTGTGTGTGTGTGTGTGTGTGTGTGTGTGTGTGTGTGTGTGTGTGTGTGTGTGTGTGTGTGTGTGTGTGTGTGTGTGTGTGTGTGTGTGTGTGTGTGGATCCGTGTGTGGATCCGTGTGTGTGTCCGTTAGAGGATCACACATTTGCCTTTCTCCACCCAGGGGTTGGCCCTCATCAGCTCTGGGTTCAGGAATGGGTTCACACACACACCCCTCGATCCATTTCACCAGCCTGCCAAGAGAACACACACACCCTGTTAGACCACACCCCTCGATCCACCCGGCTGGCATTCAATCCGATCTCAGGTTTAGGTTCTAGGTGTATTTAAAGGTTCTGATTGGGCCGACAGATTTGACCGTGAATGGGATCTTCCCGAACGAGGAAACATTTGCCTTAAAAACCCACGATGGGTTTGAGTCTCGGACTTAGACAAGGTTGCTAGTTTGAATCCCGGACGTAGGGAAGGTTGCTAGTTTGAATCCCGGACATAGACAAGGTTGCTAGTTTGAATCCCGGACATAGACAAGGTTGCTAGATTGAATCTTGGACATAGGGAAGGTTGCTAGTTTGAATCTCGGACATAGGGAAGGTTGCTAGTTTGAATCCCGGACGTAGACAAGGTTGCTAGTTTGAATCCCGGACGTAGACAAGGTTGCTAGTTTGAATCCCGGACGTAGACAAGGTTGCTAGTTTGAATCCCGGACGTAGGGAAGGTTGCTAGTTTGAATCCCGGACGTAGGGAAGGTTGCTAGTTTGAATCCCGGACGTAGGGAAGGTTGCTAGTTTGAATCCCGACCATAGACAAGGTTGCTAGATTGAATCCCGGACTTAGACAAGGTTGCTAGTTTGAATCCCAGACGTAGACAAGGTTGCTAGTTTGAATCCCGGATGTAGGGAAAGTTGCTTGTTTGAATCCCGGACGTAGACAATGTTGCTAGTTTGAATCCCGGACGTAGACAAGGTTGCTAGTTTGAATCCCGGATGTAGGGAAGGTTGCTAGTTTGAATCCCGGACGTAGACAAGGTTGCTAGTTTGAATCCCGGACTTAGACAAGGTTGCTAGTTTGAATCCCGGACTTAGACAAGGTTGCTAATTTGAATCCCGGACTTAGACAAGGTTGCTAGTTTAAATCCCGGCCATAGACAAGGTTACTAGATTGAATCCCGGACGTAGACAATGTTGCTAGTTTGAATCCCGGATGTAGAGAAAGTTGCTCGTTTGAATCCCGGACGTAGACAATATTGCTAGTTTGAATCCCGGACGTAGGGAAGGTTGCTAGTTTGAATCCCGGACATAGACAAGGTTGCTAGTTTGAATCTCGGACATAGGGAAGGTTGCTAGTTTGAATCTCGGACATAGGGAAGGTTGCTAGTTTGAATCCCGGACGTAGACAAGGTTGCTAGTTTGAATCCCGGACGTAGACAAGGTTGCTAGTTTGAATCCCGGACGTAGACAAGGTTGCTAGTTTGAATCCCGGACGTAGACAAGGTTGCTAGTTTGAATCCCGGACGTAGGGAAGGTTGCTAGTTTGAATCCCGGACGTAGGGAAGGTTGCTAGTTTGAATCCCGACCATAGACAAGGTTGCTAGATTGAATCCCGGACTTAGACAAAGTTGCTAGTTTGAATCCCAGACGTAGACAAGGTTGCTAGTTTGAATCCCGGATGTAGGGAAAGTTGCTTGTTTGAATCCGGATGTAGGGAAAGTTGCTTGTTTGAATCCCGGACGTAGACAAGGTTGCTAGTTTGAATCCCGGATGTAGGGAAGGTTGCTAGTTTGAATCCCGGACGTAGGGAAGGTTGCTAGTTTGAATCCCGGACTTAGACAAGGTTGCTAATTTGAATCCCGGACTTAGACAAGGTTGCTAGTTTAAATCCCGGCCATAGACAAGGTTACTAGATTGAATCCCGGACGTAGACAATGTTGCTAGTTTGAATCCCGGATGTAGAGAAAGTTGCTCGTTTGAATCCCGGACGTAGACAATATTGCTAGTTTGAATCCCGGACGTAGGGAAGGTTGCTAGTTTGAATCCCGGACATAGACAAGGTTGCTAGTTTGAATCTCGGACATAGGGAAGGTTGCTAGTTTGAATCTCGGACATAGGGAAGGTTGCTAGTTTGAATCCCGGACGTAGACAAGGTTGCTAGTTTGAATCCCGGACGTAGACAAGGTTGCTAGTTTGAATCCCGGACGTAGACAAGGTTGCTAGTTTGAATCCCGGACGTAGACAAGGTTGCTAGTTTGAATCCCGGACGTAGGGAAGGTTGCTAGTTTGAATCCCGGACGTAGGGAAGGTTGCTAGTTTGAATCCCGACCATAGACAAGGTTGCTAGATTGAATCCCGGACTTAGACAAGGTTGCTAGTTTGAATCCCAGACGTAGACAAGGTTGCTAGTTTGAATCCCGGATGTAGGGAAAGTTGCTTGTTTGAATCCCGGATGTAGGGAAAGTTGCTTGTTTGAATCCCGGACGTAGACAAGGTTGCTAGTTTGAATCCCGGATGTAGGGAAGGTTGCTAGTTTGAATCCCGGACGTAGGGAAGGTTGCTAGTTTGAATCCCGGACTTAGACAAGGTTGCTAATTTGAATCCCGGACTTAGACAAGGTTGCTAGTTTAAATCCCGGCCATAGACAAGGTTACTAGATTGAATCCCGGACGTAGACAATGTTGCTAGTTTGAATCCCGGATGTAGAGAAAGTTGCTCGTTTGAATCCCGGACGTAGACAATATTGCTAGTTTGAATCCCGGACGTAGGGAAGGTTGCTATTTTGAATCCCGGACATAAACAAGTTTGCTAGTTTGAATCTTAGACTTAGATGAGGTTGCGAGATTGAATCCTAGATGAGACTTTTGTTTTACAACCTGACCTAACATTCCGAACTATTGACATTTCAATGTTTCTGACTGCTTTAAATATGTCAACCAAAGAGCAAGTGCAACAGCCAAGTGGTTAGAGCATTGGGCCAGTTAACGAAAGGTTGCTGGTTTGAATACCGGCGCGGACAAGCTGAAAAATCTGTTGATGTGACCTTGAGCAAGGCACTTAACCATAATGATTTCCAGGGAGGGACATACAACTATGACTGACCCTGTAAAACAACACATTACACTGGGGTAGAGACCAGCAGGACACTCAGGTAGAGACCAGCAGGACACTGGGGTAGAGACGACAAGGGCACTGGGGTAGAGACGACAAGGACACTGGGGTAGAGACGACAAGGACACTGGGGTAGAGACGACAAGGGCACTGGGGTAGAGACGCCAAGGGCACTGGGGTAGAGACGCCAAGGGCACTGGGGTAGAGACGCCAAGGGCACTGGGGTAGAGACGACAAGGACACTGGGGTAGAGACGACAAGGGCACTGGGGTAGAGACGACAAGGGCACTGGGGTAGAGACCAGCAGGACACTGGGGTAGAGACGACAAGGACACCGGGGTAGAGACGACAAGGACACCGGGGTAGAGACGACAAGGACACCGGGGTTGAGACGAGAAGGACACCGGGGTAGAGACGAGCAGGACACCGGGGCAGAGACGACAAGGACACCGGGGTAGAGACGACAAGGACACCGGGGTAGAGACGACAAGGACACCGGGGTAGAGACGACAAGGACACCGGGGTAGAGACGACAAGGGCACCGGGGTAGAGACGACAAGGGCACCGGGGTAGAGACGACAAGGGCACCGGGGTAGAGACCAGCAGGAAACTGGGGTAGAGACCAGCAGGACACTGGGGTAGAGACGACAAGGACACTGGGGTAGAGACGACAAGGACACTGGGGTAGAGACGACAAGGACACTGGGGTAGAGACCAGCAGGAAACTGGGGTAGAGACCAGCAGGACACTGGGGTAGAGACGACAAGGACACTGGGGTAGAGATGACAAGGACACTGGGGTAGAGACGACAAGGACACTGGGGTAGAGACGACAAGGACACCGGGGTAGAGACGACAAGGACACCGGGGTAGAGACAAGGACACCGGGGTAGAGACGACAAGGACACCGGGGTAGAGACGACAAGGACACCGGGGTAGAGACGACAAGGACACCGGGGTGAATCACCGGGGTAGAGACGACAAGGGCACCGGGGTAGAGACGACAAGGGCACTGGGGTAGAGACCAGCAGGAAACTGGGGTAGAGACCAGCAGGAAACTGGGGTAGAGACCAGCAGGACACTGGGGTAGAGACGACAAGGACACTGGGGTAGAGACGACAAGGACACTGGGGTAGAGACCAGCGGAAACTGGGGTAGAGACCAGCAGGACACTGGGGTAGAGACGGCAAGGACACTGGGGTAGAGACGACAAGGGCACTGGGGTAGAGACGCCAAGGGCACTGGGTTAGAGACGCCAAGGGCACTGGGGTAGAGACGACAAGGACACTGGGGTAGAGACGACAAGGGCACTGGGGTAGAGATGACAAGGGCACTGGGGTAGAGACCAGCAGGACACTGGGGTAGAGACGACAAGGACACCGGGGTAGAGACGACAAGGACACCGGGGTAGAGACAAAGGACACCGGGGTTGAGACGAGAAGGACACCGGGGTAGAGAAGGCAGGACACCGGGGTAGAGACGACAAGGACACCGGGGTAGAGACGACAAGGACACCGGGGTAGAGACGACAAGGGCACCGGGGTAGAGACCAGCAGGAAACTGGGGTTGAGACCAGCAGGACACTGGGGTAGAGACGACAAGGACACTGGGGTAGAGACGACAAGGACACTGGGGTAGAGACGACAAGGACACTGGGGTAGAGACGACAAGGACACTGGGGTAGAGACGACAAGGACACTGGGGTAGAGACGACAAGGACACTGGGGTAGAGACCAGCAGGACACTGGGGTAGAGACCAGAAGGACACCGGGGTAGAGACCAGAAGGACACCGGGGTAGAGACGACAAGGGCACCGGGGTAGAGACGACAAGGGCACCGGGGTAGAGACGACAAGGGCACCGGGGTAGAGACGACAAGGGCACCGGGGTAGAGACCAGCAGGAAACTGGGGTAGAGACCAGCAGGAAACTGGGGTAGAGACCAGCAGGAAACTGGGGTAGAGACCAGCAGGAAACTGGGGTAGAGACCAGCAGGACACTGGGGTAGAGACCAGCAGGACACTGGGGTAGAGACGACAAGGACACTGGGGTAGAATCCCAAGGACACTGGGGTAGAGACACAAGGACACTGGGGTAGAATCGACAAGGACACTGGGGTAGAGACAAAGGACACTGGGGTAGAGACGACAAGGACACTGGGGTAGAGACGACAAGGACACTGGGGTAGAGACGACAAGGACACTGGGGTAGAGACAAGGACACTGGGGTAGAGACCCGACAAGGACACTGGGGTAGAGAACCCGGGCACTGGGGTAGAGGCAAAGGGCACTGGGGTAGAGACGACAAGGGCACTGGGGTAGAGACGACAAGGGCACTGGGGTAGAGACCAGCAGGAAACTGGGGTAGAGACCAGCAGGAAACTGGGGTAGAGACCAGCAGGAAACTGGGGTAGAGACCAGCAGGACACTGGGGTAGAGAACAAGGACACTGGGGTAGAGACGACAAGGACACTGGGGTAGAGACGACAAGGACACTGGGGTAGAGACGACAAGGACACTGGGGTAGAGACCCAAGGACACTGGGGTAGAGACGACAAGGACACTGGGGTAGAGACGACAAGGACACTGGGGTAGAGACGACAAGGACACTGGGGTAGAGACCAGCAGGACACTGGGGTAGAGACCAGCAGGACACCGGGATGTAGAGACCAGAAGGGCACCGGGGTAGAGACGACAAGGGCACCGGGGTAGAGACGACAATGGCACCGGGGTAGAGGACAAGGGCACCGGGGTAGAGACGACAAGGGCACCGGGGTAGAGACGACAAGGGCACCGGGGTAGAGACGACCCTTAAAAAGGGCACCGGGGTAGAGACGACAAGGGCACCGGGGTAGAGACCAGCAGGAAACTGGGGTAGAGACCAGCAGGACACTGGGGTAGAGACGACAAGGACACTGGGGTAGAGACCCAAGGACACTGGGGTAGAGACCAGCAGGAAACTGGGGTAGAGACCAGCAGGACACTGGGGTAGAGACGACAAGGACACTGGGGTAGAGGCGACAAGGACACTGGGGTAGAGACGACAAGGACACCGGGGTAGAGACGACAAGGACACCGGGGTAGAGACGACAAGGACACCGGGGTAGAGACGACAAGGACACCGGGGTAGAGACGAGCAGGACACCGGGGTAGAGACGAGCAGGACACCGGGGTAGAGACGACAAGGACACCGGGGTAGAGACGACAAGGACACCGGGGTAGAGACGACAAGGACACCGGGGTAGAGACGACAAGGGCACCGGGGTAGAGACGACAAGGACACCGGGGTAGAGACCAGCAGGAAACTGGGGTAGAGACCAGCAGGACACTGGGGTAGAGACCAGAAGGACACCGGGGTAGAGACGACAAGGGCACCGGGGTAGAGACGACAAGGGCACCGGGGTAGAGACGACAAGGGCACCGGGGTAGAGACCAGCAGGAAACTGGGGTAGAGACCAGCAGGAAACTGGGGTAGAGACCAGCAGGACACTGGGGTAGAGACGACAAGGACACTGGGGTAGAGAGGATGAGGACTCTGGGGTAGTTTATACTACGTGACTTCTTTAGATACGACAAGGTCACTGGGGTAGAGACGACAAGGACACTGGGGTAGAGACGACAAGGACACTGGGGTAGAGACGACAAGGACACTGGGGTAGAGACGACAAGGACACTGGGGTAGAGACGACAAGGACACTGGGGTAGAGACGACAAGGACACTGGGGTAGAGACGACAAGGACACCGGGGTTGAGACGAGAAGGACACCGGGGTAGAGACCAGCAGGACACCGGGGTAGAGACGACAAGGACACCGGGGTAGAGACGACAAGGGCACCGGGGTAGAGACGACAAGGGCACCGGGGTAGAGACCAGCAGGACACTGGGGTAGAGACGACAAGGACACCGGGGTAGAGACGACAAGGACACCGGGGTAGAGACACTGGACACCGGGGTAGAGACGACAAGGACACCGGGGTAGAGACGACAAGGGCACCGGGGTAGAGACGACAAGGGCACTGGGGTAGAGACCAGCAGGACACTGGGGTAGAGACGACAAGGACACCGGGGTAGAGACGACAAGGACACCGGGGTAGAGACGACAAGGACACCGGGGTAGAGACGACAAGGACACCGGGGTTGAGACGAGAAGGACACCGGGGTAGAGACGAGCAGGACACCGGGGTAGAGACGACAAGGACACCGGGGTAGAGACGACAAGGACACCGGGGTAGAGACGACAAGGACACCGGGGTAGAGACGACAAGGACACCGGGGTAGAGACGACAAGGGCACCGGGGTAGAGACGACAAGGGCACTGGGGTAGAGACCAGCAGGAAACTGGGGTAGAGACCAGCAGGACACTGGGGTAGAGACGACAAGGACACTGGGGTAGAGACGACAAGGACACTGGGGTAGAGACGACAAGGACACTGGGGTAGAGACGACAAGGACACTGGGGTAGAGACGACAGGACACTGGGGTAGAGACCACAAGGACACTGGGGTAGAGACGACAAGGACACTGGGGTAGAGACGACAAGGACACTGGGGTAGAGACGACAAGGACACTGGGGTAGAGACGACAAGGACACTGGGGTAGAGACGACAAGGACACTGGGGTAGAGACCAGCAGGACACTGGGGTAGAGACCAGAAGGACACTGGGGTAGAGACCAGAAGGACACTGGGGTAGAGACCAGAAGGACACTGGGGTAGAGACCAGAAGGACACCGGGGTAGAGACCAGGAGGACACCGGGGTAGAGACCAGGAGGACACTGGGGTAGAGACCAGGAGGACACTGGGGTAGAGACCAGAAGGACACTGGGGTAGAGACCAGCAGGACACTGGGGTAGAGACCAGCAGGACACTGGGGTAGAGACGACAAGGACACCGGGGTAGAGACGACAAGGACACTGGGGTAGAGACGACAAGGACACTGGGGTAGAGACGACAAGGTCACTGGGGTAGAGACCAGCAGGACACTGGGGTAGAGACCAGCAGGACACTGGGGTAGAGACCACAAGGACACCGGGGTAGAGACCAAGGGCACCGGGGTAGAGACGACAAGGGCACCGGGGTAGAGACCAAGGGCACCGGGGTAGAGACGACAAGGGCACCGGGGTAGAGACCAAGGGCACCGGGGTAGAGACGACAAGGGCACCGGGGTAGAGACCAGCAGGAAACTGGGGTAGAGACCAGCAGGACACTGGGGTAGAGACCACAAGGACACTGGGGTAGAGACCACAAGGACACTGGGGTAGAGACGACACTGGGGTAGAGACCAGGGACACTGGGGTAGAGACCAGGAGGACACTGGGGTAGAGACCAGGAGGACACTGGGGTAGAGACCAGCAGGACACTGGGGTAGAGACCAGAAGGACACTGGGGTAGAGACCAGGAGGACACTGGGGTAGAGACCAGGAGGACACTGGGGTAGAGACCAGCAGGACACTGGGGTAGAGACCAGCAGGACACTGGGGTAGAGACCAGCAGGACACTGGGGTAGAGACCAGCAGGACACTGGGATAGAGACCAGCAGGACACTGGGGTAGAGACCAGGAGAACACTGGGGTAGAGACCAGCAGGACACTGGGGTAGAGACCAGCAGGACACTGGGGTAGAGACCAGCAGGACACTGGGATAGAGACCAGCAGGACACTGGGGTAGAGACCAGGAGGACACTGGGGTAGAGACCAGGAGGACACTGGGGTAGAGACCAGCAGGACACTGGGGTAGAGGAGACAAGGACACTGGGGTAGAGACCAACAGGACACTGGGGTAGAGGAGACAGGACACTGGGGTAGAGACCAGCAGGACACTGGGGTAGAGACCAACAGGACACTGGGGTAGAGACCAACAGGACACTGGGGTAGAGACCAGCAGGACACTGGGGTAGAGACCAACAGGACACTGGGGTAGAGACCAGAAGGACACTGGGGTAGAGGAGACAAGGACACTGGGGTAGAGACCAACAGGACACTGGGATAGAGACCAGAAGGACACTGGGGTAGAGACCAGGAGGACACTGGGGTAGAGACCAGCAGGACACTGGGGTAGAGACCAGGAGGACACTGGGGTAGAGACCAGCAGGACACTGGGGTAGAGACCAGGAGGACACTGGGGTAGAGACCAGCAGGACACTGGGGTAGAGACCAGGAGGACACTGGGGTAGAGACCAGGAGGACACTGGGGTAGAGACCAGGAGGACACTGGGGTAGAGACCAGGAGGACACTGGGGTAGAGACCAACAGGACACTGGGGTAGAGACCAGGAGGACACTGGGGTAGAGACCAGCAGGACACTGGGGTAGAGACCAGAAGGACACTGGGGTAGAGACCAGCAGGACACTGGGGTAGAGACCAACAGGACACTGGGGTAGAGACCAGGAGGACACTGGGGTAGAGACCAGCAGGACACTGGGGTAGAGACCAGCAGGACACTGGGGTAGAGACCAGCAGGACACTGGGGTAGAGACCAGCAGGACACTGGGGTAGAGACCAGAAGGACACTGGGGTAGAGACCAGGAGGACACTGGGGTAGAGACCAACAGGACACTGGGGTAGAGACCAGGAGGACACTGGGGTAGAGACCAGGAGGACACTGGGGTAGAGACCAGCAGGACACTGGGGGAGAGACCAGCAGGACACTGGGGTAGAGACCAACAGGACACTGGGGTAGAGACCAGAAGGACACTGGGGTAGAGACCAACAGGACACTGGGGTAGAGACCAGAAGGACACTGGGGTAGAGACCAACAGGACACTGGGGTAGAGACCAACAGGACACTGGGGTAGAGACCAACAGGACACTGGGGTAGAGACCAGCAGGACACTGGGGTAGAGACCAGCAGGACACTGGGGTAGAGACCAACAGGACACTGGGGTAGAGACCAGCAGGACACTGGGGTAGAGACCAGGAGGACACTGGGGTAGAGACCAACAGGACACTGGGGTAGAGACCAGGAGGACACTGGGGTAGAGACCAGCAGGACACTGGGGTAGAGACCAGCAGGACACTGGGGTAGAGACCAGCAGGACACTGGGGTAGAGACCAGAAGGACACTGGGGTAGAGACCAGGAGGACACTGGGGTAGAGACCAGAAGGACACTGGGGTAGAGACCAGCAGGACACTGGGGTAGAGACCAGAAGGACACTGGGGTAGAGGAGACAAGGACACTGGGGTAGAGACCAACAGGACACTGGGATAGAGACCAGAAGGACACTGGGGTAGAGACCAGGAGGACACTGGGGTAGAGACCAGAAGGACACTGGGGTAGAGACCAGAAGGACACTGGGGTAGAGACCAACAGGACACTGGGGTAGAGACCAACAGGACACTGGGGTAGAGACCAGCAGGACACTGGGGTAGAGACCAACAGGACACTGGGATAGAGACCAGGAGGACACTGGGGTAGAGACCAACAGGACACTGGGATAGAGACCAGGAGGACACTGGGGTAGAGACCAGAAGGACACTGGGGTAGAGACCAACAGGACACTGGGGTAGAGACCAGCAGGACACTGGGGTAGAGACCAGGAGGACACTGGGGTAGAGACCAGAAGGACACTGGGGTAGAGACCAGCAGGACACTGGGGTAGAGACCAACAGGACACTGGGGTAGAGACCAGAAGGACACTGGGGTAGAGACCAGGAGGACACTGGGGTAGAGACCAGCAGGACACTGGGGTAGAGACCAGAAGGACACTGGGGTAGAGACCAACAGGACACTGGGGTAGAGACCAGCAGGACACTGGGGTAGAGACCAGCAGGACACTGGGGTAGAGACCAACAGGACACTGGGGTAGAGACCAACAGGACACTGGGGTAGAGACCAGGAGGACACTGGGGTAGAGACCAACAGGACACTGGGGTAGAGACCAGAAGGACACTGGGGTAGAGACCAGGAGGACACTGGGGTAGAGACCAGGAGGACACTGGGGTAGAGACCAGGAGGACACTGGGGTAGAGACCAGCAGGACACTGGGGTAGAGACCAGAAGGACACTGGGGTAGAGACCAACAGGACACTGGGGTAGAGACCAGCAGGACACTGGGGTAGAGACCAGAAGGACACTGGGGTAGAGACCAACAGGACACTGGGGTAGAGACCAACAGGACACTGGGGTAGAGACCAACAGGACACTGGGGTAGAGACCAACAGGACACTGGGGTAGAGGAGACAGGACACTGGGGTAGAGACCAGCAGGACACTGGGGTAGAGACCAGGAAGACACTGGGGTAGAGACCAGGAGGACACTGGGGTAGAGACCAACAGGACACTGGGGTAGAGACCAGAAGGACACTGGGGTAGAGACCAGAAGGACACTGGGGTAGAGACCAGCAGGACACTGGGGTAGAGACCAGGAGGACACTGGGGTAGAGACCAGCAGGACACTGGGGTAGAGACCAACAGGACACTGGGGTAGAGACCAACAGGACACTGGGGTAGAGACCAGGATGACACTGGGGTAGAGACCAGAAGGACACTGGGGTAGAGACCAGGAGGACACTGGGGTAGAGACCAGAAGGACACTGGGGTAGAGACCAGGATGACACTGGGGTAGAGACCAGCAGGACACTGGGGTAGAGACCAACAGGACACTGGGGTAGAGACCAGGAGGACACTGGGATAGAGACCAGGAGGACACTGGGGTAGAGACCAACAGGACACTGGGGTAGAGACCAGGAGGACACTGGGGTAGAGACCAACAGGACACTGGGGTAGAGACCAACAGGACACTGGGGTAGAGACCAGGATGACACTGGGGTAGAGACCAGAAGGACACTGGGGTAGAGACCAGGAGGACACTGGGGTAGAGACCAGAAGGACACTGGGGTAGAGACCAGGATGACACTGGGGTAGAGACCAGCAGGACACTGGGGTAGAGACCAACAGGACACTGGGGTAGAGACCAGGAGGACACTGGGATAGAGACCAGGAGGACACTGGGGTAGAGACCAGCAGGACACTGGGGTAGAGACCAGCAGGACACTGGGGTAGAGACCAGGAGGACACTGGGGTAGAGACCAGCAGGACACTGGGGGAGAGACCAGCAGGACACTGGGGTAGAGACCAACAGGACACTGGGGTAGAGACCAGAAGGACACTGGGGTAGAGACCAGAAGGACACTGGGGTAGAGACCAGAAGGACACTGGGGTAGAGACCATCAGGACACTGGGGTAGAGACCAGGAGGACACTGGGGTAGAGACCAACAGGACACTGGGGTAGAGACCAGAAGGACACTGGGGTAGAGACCAACAGGACACTGGGGTAGAGACCAGCAGGACACTGGGGTAGAGACCAACAGGACACTGGGGTAGAGACCAACAGGACACTGGGGTAGAGACCAGAAGGACACTGGGGTAGAGACCAACAGGACACTGGGGTAGAGACCAACAGGACACTGGGGTAGAGACCAACAGGACACTGGGGTAGAGACCAGCAGGACACTGGGGTAGAGACCAGAAGGACACTGGGGTAGAGACCAGCAGGACACTGGGGTAGAGACCAACAGGACACTGGGGTAGAGACCAGCAGGACACTGGGATAGAGACCAGAAGGACACTGGGGTAGAGACCAGCAGGACACTGGGATAGAGACCAGACAGGACACTGGGGTAGAGACCAGCAGGACACTGGGGTAGAGACCAGCAGGACACTGGGGTAGAGACCAGCAGGACACTGGGATAGAGACCAGAAGGACACTGGGGTAGAGACCAATCAGGACACTGGGGTAGAGACCAACAGGACACTGGGGTAGAGGAGACAGGACACTGGGGTAGAGGAGACAGGACACTGGGGTAGAGGAGACAGGACACTGGGGTAGAGACCAGGAGGACACTGGGGTAGAGACCAGGAGGACACTGGGGTAGAGACCAGCAGGACACTGGGATAGAGACCAACAGGACACTGGGGTAGAGACCAGCACTACCTACTCAGTAACCGTGATGGAGGATTTCTCTCTGTTGATGGCCAGCTGGTACTGAAGACTCTCCACCTCCCTCTTCATCTGGGGAAGATCCAAGTCCTCCATCTACACTAATGACATAATACACACATTACATAGTACACACATTAGATAGTACACACATTACATTATACACACATTACATCATACACACATTACATCATACACACATTACATTATACACACATTACATCATACACACATTACATAGTACACACATTACATAGTACACACATTACATAATACACACATTACATAGACACACATTACATCATAGACACATTACATAGTACACACATTACATATACACACATTACATAGTACACACATTAGATAGTACACACATTACATTATACACACATTACATCATACACACATTACATCATACACACATTACATTATACACACATTACATTATACACACATTACATTATACACACATTACATCATACACACATTACATTATACACACATTACATCATACACACATTACATTATACACACATTACATCATACACACATTACATCTACCACATTACATTATCTACATATTACATACCAGACATATCATACACACCTTACATTATACATATTACATAGTACACACATTACATAGTACACATATTACATCATACTACCAGACATATCTACACACATTACATCATAGACACATTACATAGTACACACATTACATTATACACATATTACATAGTACACACATTACATATCTACACATTACATTATACACATATTACATAGTACACACATTACATAGACATATCTACATCATACACACATTACATCATACACACATTACATTATACACACATTACATCATACACACATTACATTATACACACATTACATCATACACACATTACATCATTCACTCTCCTACCAGACATATCTACACTCTCCTACCAGACATATCTACACGCTCCTACCAGACATATCTACACGCTCCTACCAGACATATCTACACTCTCCTACCAGACATATCTACACTCTCCTACCAGACATATCTACACTCTCCTACCAGACATATCTACACTCTCCTACCAGACATATCTATACATAGTCTACACTCTCCTACCAGACATATCTACACTCTCCTACCAGACATATCTACACTCTCCTACCAGACATATCTATACATAGTCTACACTCTCCTACCAGACATATCTACACTCTCCTACCAGACATATCTATACATAGTCTACACTCTCCTACCAGACATATCTACACTCTCCTACCAGACATATCTACACTCTCCTACCAGACATATCTACACTCTCCTACCAGACATATCTACACTCTCCTACCAGACATATCTACACTCTCCTACCAGACATATCTACACGCTCCTACCAGACATATCTACACTCTCCTACCAGACATATCTACACTCTCCTACCAGACATATCTATACATAGTCTACACTCTCCTACCAGACATATCTACACTCTCCTACCAGACATATCTACACTCTCCTACCAGACATATCTACACTCTCCTACCAGACATATCTACACTCTCCTACCAGACATATCTATACATAGTTTGCTGTATGACCAGAATACCGTGTGTGTGAGAGAGAGACTCTGAATAACTGGGTCATGTCCCTTTTTTTAGGTCATTTAGCTGCACACCCCACCAGTAACAGATATATTATATAGATATTGAGTAACATCGATATATTATATAGATATTGAGTAACATCGATATATTATATAGATATTGAGTAACATCGATATATTATATAGAGTAACATAGATATATTACATAGATATAGAGTAACATAGATATATTATATAGCTCAGCTATGATCATTTATACATAGACATTCAACACGAATACAGTATACTTTGATTAAATGTGGTCATGTATTTATATCCATCAACACTTATTAGAATACAGTTTACTCCTTATTTAAATGTACTTATATATTTATATAAGTCTATGATTGTGTTTATATATATATATAGTGTAAAATGATTATAGACGTCACAGATTCTCTGTTCTCCCGGTCTCCGCGCTCATCATCACTACCTCCCGTTTTGATGGAAGAAAACAGGTCGTTCTGTTCTTCGGTTCCGTTAAATCCCCCGGTTTTTACAGAGAACACAACGTTAAATCCCCCGATTTTTACAGATGACGTTTAATTTAAAAGCTCATGTCGAGACAAAGCCAGAGAGCGTTAGAGTGATGCAGCTGTCTCCGTGTTTTCATCTGCCCTATTTAAATAAACCAATCATCTCCTCCTGCCTGAAATAACACATTATCTCGATCAACAAAGACAACAGCTGAACCTCTGGAGTTTATCCAGAGACTATAAAGGGCATCAATATCCAGAGATGGCATTATGCTGATTAAAAACCCTCAATAAATACACGTTATAAAACGGTATAACCGTTTCCGCAACTAGCCTTAGCGTTTTCCCTTATGAATGTTATTCTGGAGGCAGATCTGCAGTGGTCACTAAGCACCACTACAAAGTCATCAAATCTGATTTTACACCCTAACCACTGTTTAACCTTAATGCCTAACCTTATATTAAAGACCAAAAATATGTTTTGTTTTCATGAATTTGTACACTATAGCCAATGTTTACATTACAGCTGGCCTATCTAAAGGGATGTACATGATATAGACCGTATAGACGGATACAGACCGAATTATGCTGCTACGAGACTATTAATATCGCGGAAGGAGCGCGGGAGGGTACTGTGGTATTTCTTACCGTTTTACCGGAGACCTGGTGCTTCTAGTCGTGAGGTTCTGATCCAGATGATCTGTAGCCCTGGTTAGCCTTATGTTCCCAAACAGACGACACGCGATTTACCCCCCTCAAACTACCGAAAACAGAACAGTGGAGGTAACGAGCTCTAACGGGAATTAGCGGTGGTTAGAGCGGAAAAATCAGGAACGCTAGAGCATCTCCCGGTAGACAGGACCGACTACAGCGCGCGAGACAGAGAGATCAATCCGCTTCTATCTTCTGCCTGTGGAACTGCCTCACTCTCTCTACTCTCTTCTTCTATCGACACTCCCTCTGTCCTCCTCCTCTATCAGACACTCCCTTTCTCCCTCTATCCTCCTCTGTCAGACACTCCCTTTCTCCCCTATCCTCCTCTATCAGACACCCCCTTTCTCCCTCTATCCTCCTCTATCAGACACTCCCTTTCTCCCTCTATCCTCCTCTATCAGACACCCCCTTTCTCCCTCTATCCTCCTCCTCTATCAGACTCTCCCTTTCTCCCTCTATCCTCCTCCTCTATCAGACACTCCCTTTCTCCCTCTATCCTCCTCCTCTATCAGACACTCCCTTTCTCCCTCTATCCTCCTCCTCTATCAGACACTCCCTTTCTCCCTCTGTCCTCCTCCTCTATCAGACACTCCCTTTCTCCCTCTATCCTCCTCCTCTATCAGACACTCCCTTTCTCCCTCTATCCTCCTCCTCTATCAGACACCCCCTTTCTCCCTCTATCCTCCTCTATCAGACACTCCCTTTCTCCCTCTATCCTCCTCCTCTATCAGACACTCCCTTTCTCCCTCTATCCTCCTCCTCTATCAGACACCCCCTTTCTCCCTCTATCCTCCTCTATCAGACACTCCCTTTCTCCCTCTATCCTCCTCCTCTATCAGACACCCCCTTTCTCCCTCTATCCTCCTCTATCAGACACTCCCTTTCTCCCTCTATCCTCCTCTATCAGACACCCCCTTTCTCCCTCTATCCTCCTCCTCTATCAGACACCCCCTTTCTCCCTCTATCCTCCTCTATCAGACACTCCCTTTCTCCCTCTATCCTCCTCCTCTATCAGACACTCCCTTTCTCCCTCTATCCTCCTCCTCTATCAGACACTCCCTTTCTCCCTCTATCCTCCTTCTCTATCAGACACTCCCTTTCTCCCTCTATCCTCCTCTATCAGACACTCCCTTTCTCCCTCTGTCCTCCTCCTCTATCAGACACTCCCTTTCTCCCTCTATCCTCCTCCTCTATCAGACACTCCCTTTCTCCCTCTATCCTCCTCCTCTATCAGACACTCCCTTTCTCCCTCTATCCTCCTCCTCTATCAGACACTCCCTTTCTCCCTCTATCCTCCTCCTCTATCAGACACTCCCTTTCTCCCTCTATCCTCCTCCTCTATCAGACACTCCCTTTCTCCCTCTATCCTCCTCCTCTATCAGACACTCCCTTTCTCCCTCTATCCTCCTCTATCAGACACTCCCTTTCTCCCTCTATCCTCCTCTATCAGACACTCCCTTTCTCCCTCTATCCTCCTCCTCTATCAGACACTCCCTTTCTCCCTCTATCCTCCTCCTCTATCAGACACTCCCTTTCTCCCTCTATCCTCCTCCTCTATCAGACACTCCCTTTCTCCCTCTATCCTCCTCCTCTATCAGACACTCCCTTTCTCCCTCTATCCTCCTCCTCTATCAGACACTCCCTTTCTCCCTCTATCCTCCTCTATCAGACACTCCCTTTCTCCCTCTATCCTCCTCCTCTATCAGACACCCCCTTTCTCCCTCTATCCTCCTCTATCAGACACTCCCTTTCTCCCTCTATCCTCCTCTATCAGACACTCCCTTTCTCCCTCTATCCTCCTCCTCTATCAGACACCCCCTTTCTCCCTCTATCCTCCTCTATCAGACACTCCCTTTCTCCCTCTATCCTCCTCTATCAGACACCCCCTTTCTCCCTCTATCCTCCTCTATCAGACACTCCCTTTCTCCCTCTATCCTCCTCCTCTATCAGACACTCCCTTTCTCCCTCTATCCTCCTCCTCTATCAGACACTCCCTTTCTCCCTCTATCCTCCTCCTCTATCAGACACTCCCTTTCTCCCTCTATCCTCCTCCTCTATCAGACACTCCCTTTCTCCCTCTATCCTCCTCTATCAGACACTCCCTTTCTCCCTCTATCCTCCTCCTCTATCAGACACCCCCTTTCTCCCTCTATCCTCCTCTATCAGACACTCCCTTTCTCCCTCTATCCTCCTCTATCAGACACTCCCTTTCTCCCTCTATCCTCCTCCTCTATCAGACACCCCCTTTCTCCCTCTATCCTCCTCTATCAGACACTCCCTTTCTCCCTCTATCCTCCTCTATCAGACACCCCCTTTCTCCCTCTATCCTCCTCTATCAGACACTCCCTTTCTCCCTCTATCCTCCTTCTCTATCAGACACTCCCTTTCTCCCTCTATCCTCCTCTATCAGACACTCCCTTTCTCCCTCTGTCCTCCTCCTCTATCAGACACTCCCTTTCTCCCTCTATCCTCCTCCTCTATCAGACACTCCCTTTCTCCCTCTATCCTCCTCCTCTATCAGACACTCCCTTTCTCCCTCTGTCCTCCTCCTCTATCAGACACCCCCTTTCTCCCTCTATCCTCCTCCTCTATCAGACACTCCCTTTCTCCCTCTATCCTCCTCCTCTATCAGACACTCCCTTTCTCCCTCTATCCTCCTCCTCTATCAGACACTCCCTTTCTCCCTCTATCCTCCTCCTCTATCAGACACTCGCTTTCTCCCTCTATCCTCCTCCTCTATCAGACACCCCCTTTCTCCCTCTATCCTCCTTTATCAGACACTCCCTTTCTCCCTCTATCCTCCTCCTTTATCAGACACTCCCTTTCTCCCTCTATCCTCCTCCTCTATCAGACACCCCCTTTCTCCCTCTATCCTCCTCCTCTATCAGACACTCCCTTTCTCCCTCTATCCTCCTCCTCTATCAGACTCTCCCTTTCTCCCTCTATCCTCCTCCTCTATCAGACACTCCCTTTCTCCCTCTATCAGACACCCCCTTTCTCCCTCTATCCTCCTCCTCTATCAGACTCTCCCTTTCTCCCTCTATCCTCCTCCTCTATCAGACACTCCCTTTCTCCCTCTATCCTCCTCTATCAGACACTCCCTTTCTCCCTCTATCCTCCTCCTCTGTCAGACACTCCCTTTCTCCCTCTATCCTCCTCCTCTATCAGACACTCCCTTTCTCCCTCTGTCCTCCTCCTCTATCAGACACTCCCTTTCTCCCTCTATCCTCCTCCTCTATCAGACACTCCCTTTCTCCCTCTATCCTCCTTCTCTATCAGACACTCCCTTTCTCCCTCTATCCTCCTCTGTCAGACACCCCCTTTCTCCCTCTATCCTCCTCCTCTATCAGACACTCCCTTTCTCCCTCTATCCTCCTCTATCAGACACTCCCTTTCTCCCTCTATCCTCCTCCTCTATCAGACACCCCCTTTCTCCCTCTGTCCTCCTCCTCTATCAGACACTCCCTTTCTCCCTCTGTCCTCCTCCTCTATCAGA
The DNA here is from genome assembly GCF_036934945.1 of Oncorhynchus masou masou. Lineage (NCBI taxonomy): Eukaryota > Metazoa > Chordata > Actinopteri > Salmoniformes > Salmonidae > Oncorhynchus > Oncorhynchus masou. The sequence goes on along the minus strand of NC_088216.1, from coordinate 2,187,350 downwards.
CACTCCCTTTCTCCCTCTATCCTCCTCTATCAGACACTCCCTTTCTCCCTCTGTCCTCCTCCTCTATCAGACACCCCCTTTCTCCCTCTATCCTCCTCCTCTATCAGACACTCCCTTTCTCCCTCTATCCTCCTCCTCTATCAGACACTCCCTTTCTCCCTCTATCCTCCTCCTCTATCAGACACTCCCTTTCTCCCTCTATCCTCCTCTATCAGACACTCCCTTTCTCCCTCTATCCTCCTCCTCTATCAGACACTCCCTTTCTCCCTCTATCCTCCTCTATCAGACACTCCCTTTCTCCCTCTATCCTCCTCCTCTATCAGACACTCCCTTTCTCCCTCTATCCTCCTCCTCTATCAGAAACTCCCTTTCTCCCTCTGTCCTCCTCCTCTATCAGACACTCCCTTTCTCCCTCTATCCTCCTCTATCAGACACTCCCTTTCTCCCTCTGTCCTCCTCCTCTATCAGACACTCCCTTTCTCCCTCTATCCTCCTCCTCTATCAGACACTCCCTTTCTCCCTCTATCCTCCTCTATCAGACACTCCCTTTCTCCCTCTATCCTCCTCTATCAGACACCCCCTTTCTCCCTCTATCCTCCTCCTCTATCAGACACTCCCTTTCTCCCTCTATCCTCCTCCTCTATCAGACACTCCCTTTCTCCCTCTGTCCTCCTCCTCTATCAGACACTCCCTTTCTCCCTCTGTCCTCCTCCTCTACCAGACACTCCCTTTCTCCCTCTATCCTCCTGTCTTCTGTCAGACTCTCCCTTTCTCCCTCTATCCTCCTCCTCTGTCAGACACCCCCTTTCTCCCTCTATCCTCCTCCTCTGTCAGACACTCCCTTTCTCCCTCTATCCTCCTCTGTCAGACACCCCCTTTCTCCCTCTATCCTCCTCCTCTATCAGACACTCCCTTTCTCCCTCTATCCTCCTCCTCTATCAGACACTCCCTTTCTCCCTCTATCCTCCTCCTCTATCAGACACTCCCTTTCTCCCTCTATCCTCCTCCTCTATCAGACACCCCCTTTCTCCCTCTATCCTCCTCTATCAGACACTCCCTTTCTCCCTCTATCCTCCTCCTCTATCAGACACTCCCTTTCTCCCTCTATCCTCCTCTATCAGACACTCCCTTTCTCCCTCTATCCTCCTCCTCTATCAGACACTCCCTTTCTCCCTCTATCCTCCTCCTCTATCAGACACCCCCTTTCTCCCTCTATCCTCCTCTATCAGACACTCCCTTTCTCCCTCTATCCTCCTCCTCTATCAGACACCCCCTTTCTCCCTCTATCCTCCTCTATCAGACACTCCCTTTCTCCCTCAATCCTCCTCCTCTATCAGACACTCCCTTTCTCCCTCTATCCTCCTCTATCAGACACTCCCTTTCTCCCTCTATCCTCCTCCTCTATCAGACACTCCCTTTCTCCCTCTATCCTCCTCCTCTATCAGACACCCCCTTTCTCCCTCTATCCTCCTCTATCAGACACTCCCTTTCTCCCTCTATCCTCCTCCTCTATCAGACACTCCCTTTCTCCCTCTATCCTCCTCTATCAGACACCCCCTTTCTCCCTCTATCCTCCTCCTCTATCAGACACTCCCTTTCTCCCTCTATCCTCCTCTATCAGACACTCCCTTTCTCCCTCTATCCTCCTCCTCTATCAGACACTCCCTTTCTCCCTCTATCCTCCTCCTCTATCAGACTCTCCCTTTCTCCCTCTATCCTCCTCTATCAGACACTCCCTTTCTCCCTCTATCCTCCTCCTCTATCAGACACTCCCTTTCTCCCTCTATCCTCCTCTATCAGACACCCCCTTTCTCCCTCTCCTCCTCCTCTATCAGACACTCCCTTTCTCCCTCTATCCTCCTCCTCTATCAGACACTCCCTTTCTCCCTCTATCCTCCTCCTCTATCAGACACTCCCTTTCTCCCTCTATCCTCCTCCTCTATCAGACACTCCCTTTCTCCCTCTATCCTCCTCCTCTATCAGACACTCCCTTTCTCCCTCTATCCTCCTCCTCTATCAGACACTCCCTTTCTCCCTCTATCCTCCTCCTCTATCAGACACTCCCTTTCTCCCTCTATCCTCCTCCTCTATCAGACACTCCCTTTCTCCCTCTATCCTCCTCCTCTATCAGACACTCCCTTTCTCCCTCTATCCTCCTCCTCTATCAGACACCCCCTTTCTCCCTCTATCCTCCTCTATCAGACACTCCCTTTCTCCCTCTATCCTCCTCTATCAGACACCCCCTTTCTCCCTCTATCCTCCTCTATCAGACACTCCCTTTCTCCCTCTATCCTCCTTCTCTATCAGACACTCCCTTTCTCCCTCTATCCTCCTCTATCAGACACTCCCTTTCTCCCTCTGTCCTCCTCCTCTATCAGACACTCCCTTTCTCCCTCTATCCTCCTCCTCTATCAGACACTCCCTTTCTCCCTCTATCCTCCTCCTCTATCAGACACTCCCTTTCTCCCTCTGTCCTCCTCCTCTATCAGACACCCCCTTTCTCCCTCTATCCTCCTCCTCTATCAGACACTCCCTTTCTCCCTCTATCCTCCTCCTCTATCAGACACTCCCTTTCTCCCTCTATCCTCCTCCTCTATCAGACACTCCCTTTCTCCCTCTATCCTCCTCCTCTATCAGACACTCGCTTTCTCCCTCTATCCTCCTCCTCTATCAGACACCCCCTTTCTCCCTCTATCCTCCTTTATCAGACACTCCCTTTCTCCCTCTATCCTCCTCCTTTATCAGACACTCCCTTTCTCCCTCTATCCTCCTCCTCTATCAGACACTCCCTTTCTCCCTCTATCCTCCTCCTCTATCAGACACTCCCTTTCTCCCTCTATCCTCCTCCTCTATCAGACACTCCCTTTCTCCCTCTATCCTCCTCCTCTATCAGACACTCCCTTTCTCCCTCTATCAGACACCCCCTTTCTCCCTCTATCCTCCTCCTCTATCAGACTCTCCCTTTCTCCCTCTATCCTCCTCCTCTATCAGACACTCCCTTTCTCCCTCTCCTCCTCTATCAGACACTCCCTTTCTCCCTCTATCCTCCTCCTCTGTCAGACACTCCCTTTCTCCCTCTATCCTCCTCCTCTATCAGACACTCCCTTTCTCCCTCTATCCTCCTCCTCTATCAGACACTCCCTTTCTCCCTCTATCCTCCTCCTCTATCAGACACTCCCTTTCTCCCTCTATCCTCCTTCTCTATCAGACACTCCCTTTCTCCCTCTATCCTCCTCTGTCAGACACCCCCTTTCTCCCTCTATCCTCCTCCTCTATCAGACACTCCCTTTCTCCCTCTATCCTCCTCTATCAGACACTCCCTTTCTCCCTCTATCCTCCTCCTCTATCAGACACCCCTTTCTCCCTCTGTCCTCCTCCTCTATCAGACACTCCCTTTCTCCCTCTGTCCTCCTCCTCTATCAGACACTCCCTTTCTCCCTCTATCCTCCTCTATCAGACACTCCCTTTCTCCCTCTGTCCTCCTCCTCTATCAGACACCCCCTTTCTCCCTCTATCCTCCTCCTCTATCAGACACTCCCTTTCTCCCTCTATCCTCCTCCTCTATCAGACACTCCCTTTCTCCCTCTATCCTCCTCCTCTATCAGACACTCCCTTTCTCCCTCTATCCTCCTCTATCAGACACTCCCTTTCTCCCTCTATCCTCCTCCTCTATCAGACACTCCCTTTCTCCCTCTATCCTCCTCTATCAGACACTCCCTTTCTCCCTCTATCCTCCTCCTCTATCAGACACTCCCTTTCTCCCTCTATCCTCCTCCTCTATCAGAAACTCCCTTTCTCCCTCTGTCCTCCTCCTCTATCAGACACTCCCTTTCTCCCTCTATCCTCCTCTATCAGACACTCCCTTTCTCCCTCTGTCCTCCTCCTCTATCAGACACTCCCTTTCTCCCTCTATCCTCCTCCTCTATCAGACACTCCCTTTCTCCCTCTATCCTCCTCCTCTATCAGACACCCCCTTTCTCCCTCTATCCTCCTCCTCTATCAGACACTCCCTTTCTCCCTCTATCCTCCTCCTCTATCAGACACTCCCTTTCTCCCTCTATCCTCCTCTATCAGACACCCCCTTTCTCCCTCTATCCTCCTCCTCTATCAGACACTCCCTTTCTCCCTCTATCCTCCTCCTCTATCAGACACTCCCTTTCTCCCTCTATCCTCCTCTATCAGACACTCCCTTTCTCCCTCTATCCTCCTCTATCAGACACCCCCTTTCTCCCTCTATCCTCCTCCTCTATCAGACACTCCCTTTCTCCCTCTATCCTCCTCCTCTATCAGACACTCCCTTTCTCCCTCTATCCTCCTCCTCTATCAGACACTCCCTTTCTCCCTCTATCCTCCTCCTCTATCAGACACTCCCTTTCTCCCTCTATCCTCCTGTCTTCTGTCAGACTCTCCCTTTCTCCCTCTATCCTCCTCTGTCAGACACCCCCTTTCTCCCTCTATCCTCCTCCTCTGTCAGACACTCCCTTTCTCCCTCTATCCTCCTCTGTCAGACACCCCCTTTCTCCCTCTATCCTCCTCCTCTATCAGACACTCCCTTTCTCCCTCTATCCTCCTCCTCTATCAGACACTCCCTTTCTCCCTCTATCCTCCTCCTCTATCAGACACTCCCTTTCTCCCTCTATCCTCCTCCTCTATCAGACACCCCCTTTCTCCCTCTATCCTCCTCTATCAGACACTCCCTTTCTCCCTCTATCCTCCTCCTCTATCAGACACTCCCTTTCTCCCTCTATCCTCCTCTATCAGACACTCCCTTTCTCCCTCTATCCTCCTCCTCTATCAGACACTCCCTTTCTCCCTCTATCCTCCTCCTCTATCAGACACCCCCTTTCTCCCTCTATCCTCCTCTATCAGACACTCCCTTTCTCCCTCTATCCTCCTCCTCTATCAGACACCCCCTTTCTCCCTCTATCCTCCTCTATCAGACACTCCCTTTCTCCCTCAATCCTCCTCCTCTATCAGACACTCCCTTTCTCCCTCTATCCTCCTCCTCTATCAGACACTCCCTTTCTCCCTCTATCCTCCTCCTCTATCAGACACTCCCTTTCTCCCTCTATCCTCCTCCTCTATCAGACACCCCTTTCTCCCTCTATCCTCCTCTATCAGACACTCCCTTTCTCCCTCTATCCTCCTCCTCTATCAGACACTCCCTTTCTCCCTCTATCCTCCTCTATCAGACACCCCCTTTCTCCCTCTATCCTCCTCCTCTATCAGACACTCCCTTTCTCCCTCTATCCTCCTCTATCAGACACTCCCTTTCTCCCTCTATCCTCCTCCTCTATCAGACACTCCCTTTCTCCCTCTATCCTCCTCCTCTATCAGACTCTCCCTTTCTCCCTCTATCCTCCTCTATCAGACACTCCCTTTCTCCCTCTATCCTCCTCCTCTATCAGACACTCCCTTTCTCCCTCTATCCTCCTCTATCAGACACCCCCTTTCTCCCTCTCCTCCTCCTCTATCAGACACTCCCTTTCTCCCTCTATCCTCCTCCTCTATCAGACACTCCCTTTCTCCCTCTATCCTCCTCCTCTATCAGACACTCCCTTTCTCCCTCTATCCTCCTCCTCTATCAGACACTCCCTTTCTCCCTCTATCCTCCTCCTCTATCAGACACTCCCTTTCTCCCTCTATCCTCCTCCTCTATCAGACACTCCCTTTCTCCCTCTATCCTCCTCCTCTATCAGACACTCCCTTTCTCCCTCTATCCTCCTCCTCTATCAGACACTCCCTTTCTCCCTCTATCCTCCTCCTCTATCAGACACTCCCTTTCTCCCTCTATCCTCCTCCTCTATCAGACACTCCCTTTCTCCCTCTATCCTCCTCCTCTATCAGACACTCCCTTTCTCCCTCTATCCTCCTCTATCAGACACTCCCTTTCTCCCTCTATCCTCCTCCTCTATCAGACACTCCCTTTCTCCCTCTATCCTCCTCCTCTATCAGACACTCCCTTTCTCCCTCTATCCTCCTCCTCTATCAGACACTCCCTTTCTCCCTCTATCCTCCTCTATCAGACACTCCCTTTCTCCCTCTATCCTCCTCCTCTATCAGACACTCCCTTTCTCCCTCTATCCTCCTCCTCTGTCAGACACTCCCTTTCTCCCTCTATCCTCCTCTATCAGACACTCCCTTTCTCCCTCTATCCTCCTCCTCTATCAGACACTCCCTTTCTCCCTCTATCCTCCTCTATCAGACACTCCCTTTCTCCCTCTATCCTCCTCCTCTATCAGACACTCCCTTTCTCCCTCTATCCTCCTCTATCAGACACCCCCTTTCTCCCTCTATCCTCCTCCTCTATCAGACACTCCCTTTCTCCCTCTATCCTCCTCTATCAGACACTCCCTTTCTCCCTCTATCCTCCTCCTCTATCAGACACTCCCTTTCTCCCTCTATCCTCCTCCTCTGTCAGACACTCCCTTTCTCCCTCTATCCTCCTCCTCTATCAGACACTCCCTTTCTCCCTCTATCCTCCTCTATCAGACACTCCCTTTCTCCCTCTATCCTCCTCCTCTATCAGACACTCCCTTTCTCCCTCTATCCTCCTCCTCTATCAGACACTCCCTTTCTCCCTCTATCCTCCTCTATCAGACACCCCCTTTCTCCCTCTGTCCTCCTCCTCTATCAGACACTCCCTTTCTCCCTCTGTCCTCCTCCTCTATCAGACACTCCCTTTCTCCCTCTGTCCTCCTCCTCTATCAGACACTCCCTTTCTCCCTCTGTCCTCCTCCTCTATCAGACACTCCCTTTCTCCCTCTGTCCTCCTCCTCTATCAGACACCCCCTTTCTCCCTCTATCCTCCTCCTCTATCAGACACTCCCTTTCTCCCTCTATCCTCCTCTATCAGACACCCCCTTTCTCCCTCTATCCTCCTCCTCTATCAGACACTCCCTTTCTCCCTCTGTCCTCCTCCTCTATCAGACACTCCCTTTCTCCCTCTATCCTCCTCCTCTATCAGACACTCCCTTTCTCCCTCTGTCCTCCTCCTCTATCAGACACTCCCTTTCTCCCTCTGTCCTCCTCCTCTATCAGACACTCCCTTTCTCCCTCTGTCCTCCTCCTCTATCAGACACTCCCTTTCTCCCTCTGTCCTCCTCCTCTATCAGACACTCCCTTTCTCCCTCTATCCTCCTCCTCTATCAGACACCCCCTTTCTCCCTCTATCCTCCTCTATCAGACACTCCCTTTCTCCCTCTATCCTCCTCCTCTATCAGACACTCCCTTTCTCCCTCTATCCTCCTCCTCTATCAGACACTCCCTTTCTCCCTCTATCCTCCTCCTCTATCAGACACCCCCTTTCTCCCTCTATCCTCCTCCTCTGTCAGACACTCCCTTTCTCCCTCTATCCTCCTCCTCTATCAGACACTCCCTTTCTCCCTCTATCCTCCTCCTCTATCAGACACTCCCTTTCTCCCTCTATCCTCCTCCTCTATCAGACACTCCCTTTCTCCCTCTATCCTCCTCTATCAGACACCCCCTTTCTCCCTCTGTCCTCCTCCTCTGTCAGACACTCCCTTTCTCCCTCTATCCTCCTCTATCAGACACTCCCTTTCTCCCTCTATCCTCCTCCTCTATCAGAAACTCCCTTTCTCCCTCTATCCTCCTCCTCTATCAGACACTCCCTTTCTCCCTCTATCCTCCTCCTCTATCAGACACTCCCTTTCTCCCTCTATCCTCCTCCTCTATCAGACACTCCCTTTCTCCCTCTATCCTCCTCCTCTATCAGACACTCCCTTTCTCCCTCTATCCTCCTCCTCTATCAGACACCCCCTTTCTCCCTCTATCCTCCTCCTCTATCAGACACTCCCTTTCTCCCTCTATCCTCCTCCTCTATCAGACACTCCCTTTCTCCCTCTATCCTCCTCTATCAGACACCCCCTTTCTCCCTCTATCCTCCTCCTCTATCAGACACTCCCTTTCTCCCTCTATCCTCCTCCTCTATCAGACACTCCCTTTCTCCCTCTATCCTCCTCTATCAGACACTCCCTTTCTCCCTCTATCCTCCTCTATCAGACACCCCCTTTCTCCCTCTATCCTCCTCCTCTATCAGACACTCCCTTTCTCCCTCTATCCTCCTCCTCTATCAGACACTCCCTTTCTCCCTCTATCCTCCTCCTCTATCAGACACTCCCTTTCTCCCTCTATCCTCCTCCTCTATCAGACACTCCCTTTCTCCCTCTATCCTCCTGTCTTCTGTCAGACACTCCCTTTCTCCCTCTATCCTCCTCTGTCAGACACCCCCTTTCTCCCTCTATCCTCCTCCTCTGTCAGACACTCCCTTTCTCCCTCTATCCTCCTCTGTCAGACACCCCCTTTCTCCCTCTATCCTCCTCCTCTATCAGACACTCCCTTTCTCCCTCTATCCTCCTCCTCTATCAGACACTCCCTTTCTCCCTCTATCCTCCTCCTCTATCAGACACTCCCTTTCTCCCTCTATCCTCCTCCTCTATCAGACACTCCCTTTCTCCCTCTATCCTCCTCCTCTATCAGACACTCCCTTTCTCCCTCTATCCTCCTCCTCTATCAGACACTCCCTTTCTCCCTCTATCCTCCTCCTCTATCAGACACTCCCTTTCTCCCTCTATCCTCCTCTATCAGACACTCCCTTTCTCCCTCTATCCTCCTCCTCTATCAGACACTCCCTTTCTCCCTCTATCCTCCTCCTCTATCAGACACTCCCTTTCTCCCTCTATCCTCCTCCTCTATCAGACACTCCCTTTCTCCCTCTATCCTCCTCTATCAGACACTCCCTTTCTCCCTCTATCCTCCTCCTCTATCAGACACTCCCTTTCTCCCTCTATCCTCCTCCTCTGTCAGACACTCCCTTTCTCCCTCTATCCTCCTCTATCAGACACTCCCTTTCTCCCTCTATCCTCCTCCTCTATCAGACACTCCCTTTCTCCCTCTATCCTCCTCTATCAGACACTCCCTTTCTCCCTCTATCCTCCTCCTCTATCAGACACTCCCTTTCTCCCTCTATCCTCCTCTATCAGACACTCCCTTTCTCCCTCTATCCTCCTCCTCTATCAGACACTCCCTTTCTCCCTCTATCCTCCTCCTCTATCAGACACTCCCTTTCTCCCTCTATCCTCCTCCTCTATCAGACACTCCCTTTCTCCCTCTATCCTCCTCCTCTATCAGACACTCCCTTTCTCCCTCTATCCTCCTCCTCTATCAGACACTCCCTTTCTCCCTCTATCCTCCTCTATCAGACACTCCCTTTCTCCCTCTATCCTCCTCCTCTATCAGACACTCCCTTTCTCCCTCTATCCTCCTCCTCTATCAGACACTCCCTTTCTCCCTCTATCCTCCTCCTCTATCAGACACTCCCTTTCTCCCTCTATCCTCCTCTATCAGACACTCCCTTTCTCCCTCTATCCTCCTCCTCTATCAGACACTCCCTTTCTCCCTCTATCCTCCTCCTCTGTCAGACACTCCCTTTCTCCCTCTATCCTCCTCTATCAGACACTCCCTTTCTCCCTCTATCCTCCTCCTCTATCAGACACTCCCTTTCTCCCTCTATCCTCCTCTATCAGACACTCCCTTTCTCCCTCTATCCTCCTCCTCTATCAGACACTCCCTTTCTCCCTCTATCCTCCTCTATCAGACACCCCCTTTCTCCCTCTATCCTCCTCCTCTATCAGACACTCCCTTTCTCCCTCTATCCTCCTCTATCAGACACTCCCTTTCTCCCTCTATCCTCCTCCTCTATCAGACACTCCCTTTCTCCCTCTATCCTCCTCCTCTGTCAGACACTCCCTTTCTCCCTCTATCCTCCTCCTCTATCAGACACTCCCTTTCTCCCTCTATCCTCCTCTATCAGACACTCCCTTTCTCCCTCTATCCTCCTCCTCTATCAGACACTCCCTTTCTCCCTCTATCCTCCTCCTCTATCAGACACTCCCTTTCTCCCTCTATCCTCCTCTATCAGACACCCCCTTTCTCCCTCTGTCCTCCTCCTCTATCAGACACTCCCTTTCTCCCTCTGTCCTCCTCCTCTATCAGACACTCCCTTTCTCCCTCTGTCCTCCTCCTCTATCAGACACTCCCTTTCTCCCTCTGTCCTCCTCCTCTATCAGACACTCCCTTTCTCCCTCTGTCCTCCTCCTCTATCAGACACCCCCTTTCTCCCTCTATCCTCCTCCTCTATCAGACACTCCCTTTCTCCCTCTATCCTCCTCTATCAGACACCCCCTTTCTCCCTCTATCCTCCTCCTCTATCAGACACTCCCTTTCTCCCTCTGTCCTCCTCCTCTATCAGACACTCCCTTTCTCCCTCTATCCTCCTCCTCTATCAGACACTCCCTTTCTCCCTCTGTCCTCCTCCTCTATCAGACACTCCCTTTCTCCCTCTGTCCTCCTCCTCTATCAGACACTCCCTTTCTCCCTCTGTCCTCCTCCTCTATCAGACACTCCCTTTCTCCCTCTGTCCTCCTCCTCTATCAGACACTCCCTTTCTCCCTCTATCCTCCTCCTCTATCAGACACCCCCTTTCTCCCTCTATCCTCCTCTATCAGACACTCCCTTTCTCCCTCTATCCTCCTCCTCTATCAGACACTCCCTTTCTCCCTCTATCCTCCTCCTCTATCAGACACTCCCTTTCTCCCTCTATCCTCCTCCTCTATCAGACACCCCTTTCTCCCTCTATCCTCCTCCTCTGTCAGACACTCCCTTTCTCCCTCTATCCTCCTCCTCTATCAGACACTCCCTTTCTCCCTCTATCCTCCTCCTCTATCAGACACTCCCTTTCTCCCTCTATCCTCCTCCTCTATCAGACACTCCCTTTCTCCCTCTATCCTCCTCTATCAGACACCCCCTTTCTCCCTCTGTCCTCCTCCTCTGTCAGACACTCCCTTTCTCCCTCTATCCTCCTCTATCAGACACTCCCTTTCTCCCTCTATCCTCCTCCTCTATCAGAAACTCCCTTTCTCCCTCTATCCTCCTCCTCTATCAGACACTCCCTTTCTCCCTCTATCCTCCTCCTCTATCAGACACTCCCTTTCTCCCTCTATCCTCCTCCTCTATCAGACACTCCCTTTCTCCCTCTATCCTCCTCCTCTATCAGACACTCCCTTTCTCCCTCTATCCTCCTCCTCTATCAGACACCCCCTTTCTCCCTCTATCCTCCTCCTCTATCAGACACTCCCTTTCTCCCTCTATCCTCCTCCTCTATCAGACACTCCCTTTCTCCCTCTATCCTCCTCTATCAGACACCCCCTTTCTCCCTCTATCCTCCTCCTCTATCAGACACTCCCTTTCTCCCTCTATCCTCCTCCTCTATCAGACACTCCCTTTCTCCCTCTATCCTCCTCTATCAGACACTCCCTTTCTCCCTCTATCCTCCTCTATCAGACACCCCCTTTCTCCCTCTATCCTCCTCCTCTATCAGACACTCCCTTTCTCCCTCTATCCTCCTCCTCTATCAGACACTCCCTTTCTCCCTCTATCCTCCTCCTCTATCAGACACTCCCTTTCTCCCTCTATCCTCCTCCTCTACCAGACACTCCCTTTCTCCCTCTATCCTCCTGTCTTCTGTCAGACTCTCCCTTTCTCCCTCTATCCTCCTCTGTCAGACACCCCCTTTCTCCCTCTATCCTCCTCCTCTGTCAGACACTCCCTTTCTCCCTCTATCCTCCTCTGTCAGACACCCCCTTTCTCCCTCTATCCTCCTCCTCTATCAGACACTCCCTTTCTCCCTCTATCCTCCTCCTCTATCAGACACTCCCTTTCTCCCTCTATCCTCCTCCTCTATCAGACACTCCCTTTCTCCCTCTATCCTCCTCCTCTATCAGACACCCCCTTTCTCCCTCTATCCTCCTCTATCAGACACTCCCTTTCTCCCTCTATCCTCCTCCTCTATCAGACACCCCCTTTCTCCCTCTATCCTCCTCTATCAGACACTCCCTTTCTCCCTCTATCCTCCTCCTCTATCAGACACTCCCTTTCTCCCTCTATCCTCCTCCTCTGTCAGACACTCCCTTTCTCCCTCTATCCTCCTCCTCTATCAGACACTCCCTTTCTCCCTCTATCCTCCTCCTCTATCAGACACTCCCTTTCTCCCTCTGTCCTCCTCTATCAGACACTCCCTTTCTCCCTCTATCCTCCTCCTCTGTCAGACACTCCCTTTCTCCCTCTATCCTCCTCCTCTATCAGACACTCCCTTTCTCCCTCTATCCTCCTCCTCTATCAGACACTCCCTTTCTCCCTCTATCCTCCTCCTCTATCAGACACTCCCTTTCTCCCTCTATCCTCCTCCTCTATCAGACACCCCCTTTCTCCCTCTATCCTCCTCTATCAGACACTCCCTTTCTCCCTCTATCCTCCTCCTCTATCAGACACCCCCTTTCTCCCTCTATCCTCCTCTATCAGACACTCCCTTTCTCCCTCTATCCTCCTCCTCTATCAGACTCTCCCTTTCTCCCTCTATCCTCCTCTATCAGACACTCCCTTTCTCCCTCTATCCTCCTCCTCTATCAGACACTCCCTTTCTCCCTCTATCCTCCTCCTCTATCAGACACCCCCTTTCTCCCTCTATCCTCCTCTATCAGACACTCCCTTTCTCCCTCTATCCTCCTCCTCTGTCAGACACCCCCTTTCTCCCTCTATCCTCCTCCTCTATCAGACACTCCCTTTCTCCCTCTATCCTCCTCTATCAGACACCCCTTTCTCCCTCTATCCTCCTCCTCTATCAGACACTCCCTTTCTCCCTCTATCCTCCTCTATCAGACACTCCCTTTCTCCCTCTATCCTCCTCCTCTATCAGACACTCCCTTTCTCCCTCTATCCTCCTCCTCTATCAGACTCTCCCTTTCTCCCTCTATCCTCCTCTATCAGACACTCCCTTTCTCCCTCTATCCTCCTCCTCTATCAGACACTCCCTTTCTCCCTCTATCCTCCTCTATCAGACACCCCCTTTCTCCCTCTATCCTCCTCCTCTATCAGACACTCCCTTTCTCCCTCTATCCTCCTCCTCTATCAGACACTCCCTTTCTCCCTCTATCCTCCTCCTCTATCAGACACTCCCTTTCTCCCTCTATCCTCCTCCTCTATCAGACACTCCCTTTCTCCCTCTATCCTCCTCTATCAGACACTCCCTTTCTCCCTCTATCCTCCTCTATCAGACACTCCCTTTCTCCCTCTATCCTCCTCCTCTATCAGACACTCCCTTTCTCCCTCTATCCTCCTCCTCTATCAGACACTCCCTTTCTCCCTCTATCCTCCTCTATCAGACACCCCCTTTCTCCCTCTGTCCTCCTCCTCTATCAGACACTCCCTTTCTCCCTCTATCCTCCTCTATCAGACACTCCCTTTCTCCCTCTATCCTCCTCCTCTATCAGACACTCCCTTTCTCCCTCTATCCTCCTCCTCTATCAGACACTCCCTTTCTCCCTCTATCCTCCTCCTCTATCAGACACTCCCTTTCTCCCTCTATCCTCCTCTATCAGACACTCCCTTTCTCCCTCTATCCTCCTCCTCTATCAGACACTCCCTTTCTCCCTCTATCCTCCTCTATCAGACACTCCCTTTCTCCCTCTATCCTCCTCCTCTATCAGACACTCCCTTTCTCCCTCTATCCTCCTCTATCAGACACCCCCTTTCTCCCTCTATCCTCCTCCTCTATCAGACACTCCCTTTCTCCCTCTATCCTCCTCTATCAGACACTCCCTTTCTCCCTCTATCCTCCTCCTCTATCAGACACTCCCTTTCTCCCTCTATCCTCCTCCTCTGTCAGACACTCCCTTTCTCCCTCTATCCTCCTCCTCTATCAGACACTCCCTTTCTCCCTCTATCCTCCTCTATCAGACACTCCCTTTCTCCCTCTATCCTCCTCCTCTATCAGACACTCCCTTTCTCCCTCTATCCTCCTCCTCTATCAGACACTCCCTTTCTCCCTCTATCCTCCTCTATCAGACACCCCCTTTCTCCCTCTATCCTCCTCCTCTATCAGACACTCCCTTTCTCCCTCTGTCCTCCTCCTCTATCAGACAAAACTCCCTTTCTCCCTCTATCCTCCTCCTCTATCAGACACTCCCTTTCTCCCTCTGTCCTCCTCCTCTATCAGACACTCCCTTTCTCCCTCTGTCCTCCTCCTCTATCAGACACCCCCTTTCTCCCTCTATCCTCCTCCTCTATCAGACACTCCCTTTCTCCCTCTATCCTCCTCTATCAGACACCCCCTTTCTCCCTCTATCCTCCTCCTCTATCAGACACTCCCTTTCTCCCTCTGTCCTCCTCCTCTGTCAGACACTCCCTTTCTCCCTCTGTCCTCCTCCTCTATCAGACACTCCCTTTCTCCCTCTATCCTCCTCCTCTATCAGACACCCCCTTTCTCCCTCTATCCTCCTCCTCTATCAGACACTCCCTTTCTCCCTCTATCCTCCTCTATCAGACACTCCCTTTCTCCCTCTATCCTCCTCTATCAGACACCCCCTTTCTCCCTCTATCCTCCTCCTCTATCAGACACTCCCTTTCTCCCTCTATCCTCCTCCTCTATCAGACACTCCCTTTCTCCCTCTATCCTCCTCCTCTATCAGACACCCCTTTCTCCCTCTATCCTCCTCCTCTATCAGACACCCCCTTTCTCCCTCTATCCTCCTCTATCAGACACTCCCTTTCTCCCTCTATCCTCCTCCTCTATCAGACACCCCCTTTCTCCCTCTATCCTCCTCCTCTATCAGACACTCCCTTTCTCCCTCTATCCTCCTCCTCTATCAGACACTCCCTTTCTCCCTCTATCCTCCTCCTCTATCAGACACCCCTTTCTCCCTCTATCCTCCTCTATCAGACACCCCCTTTCTCCCTCTATCCTCCTCTATCAGACACTCCCTTTCTCCCTCTATCCTCCTCCTCTATCAGACACTCCCTTTCTCCCTCTATCCTCCTCTATCAGACACTCCCTTTCTCCCTCTATCCTCCTCCTCTATCAGACTCTCCCTTTCTCCCTCTATCCTCCTCCTCTATCAGACACTCCCTTTCTCCCTCTATCCTCCTCCTCTGTCAGACACTCCCTTTCTCCCTCTATCCTCCTCTATCAGACACTCCCTTTCTCCCTCTATCCTCCTCCTCTATCAGACACTCCCTTTCTCCCTCTATCCTCCTCCTCTATCAGACACTCCCTTTCTCCCTCTATCCTCCTCCTCTATCAGACACTCCCTTTCTCCCTCTGTCCTCCTCCTCTATCAGACACTCCCTTTCTCCCTCTATCCTCCTCCTCTATCAGACACTCCCTTTCTCCCTCTGTCCTCCTCCTCTATCAGACACTCCCTTTCTCCCTCTATCCTCCTCCTCTATCAGACACCCCCTTTCTCCCTCTATCCTCCTCTATCAGACACTCCCTTTCTCCCTCTATCCTCCTCCTCTATCAGACACTCCCTTTCTCCCTCTATCCTCCTCCTCTATCAGACACTCCCTTTCTCCCTCTATCCTCCTCCTCTATCAGACACCCCCTTTCTCCCTCTATCCTCCTCCTCTGTCAGACACTCCCTTTCTCCCTCTATCCTCCTCCTCTATCAGACACTCCCTTTCTCCCTCTATCCTCCTCCTCTGTCAGACACTCCCTTTCTCCCTCTATCCTCCTCCTCTATCAGACACTCCCTTTCTCCCTCTATCCTCCTCTATCAGACACCCCCTTTCTCCCTCTGTCCTCCTCCTCTGTCAGACACTCCCTTTCTCCCTCTATCCTCCTCTATCAGACACCCCCTTTCTCCCTCTATCCTCCTCCTCTATCAGACACTCCCTTTCTCCCTCTATCCTCCTCCTCTATCAGACACTCCCTTTCTCCCTCTATCCTCCTCTATCAGACACTCCCTTTCTCCCTCTATCCTCCTCCTCTATCAGACACTCCCTTTCTCCCTCTATCCTCCTCTATCAGACACTCCCTTTCTCCCTCTATCCTCCTCTATCAGACACTCCCTTTCTCCCTCTATCCTCCTCCTCTATCAGACACTCCCTTTCTCCCTCTATCCTCCTCTATCAGACACTCCCTTTCTCCCTCTATCCTCCTCCTCTATCAGACACTCCCTTTCTCCCTCTATCCTCCTCCTCTATCAGACACCCCCTTTCTCCCTCTGTCCTCCTCCTCTATCAGACACTCCCTTTCTCCCTCTATCCTCCTCCTCTATCAGACACCCCTTTCTCCCTCTATCCTCCTCCTCTACCAGACTCTCCCTTTCTCCCTCTATCCTCCTCCTCTATCAGACACTCCCTTTCTCCCTCTATCCTCCTCTATCAGACACTCCCTTTCTCCCTCTATCCTCCTCCTCTATCAGACACTCCCTTTCTCCCTCTATCCTCCTGTCTTCTGTCAGACTCTCCCTTTCTCCCTCTGTCCTCCTCCTCTGTCAGACACTCACCCCGTTTTCCCCGGGAGAGATCAGTGGCGGCGCTCTGTTTGGTCAAACACGGAGGAGGCGGGAGGGAGGGAGGGGGGGGCACCTGTATGGAAATCCCATCAGGCAAATGAAGCGACTGGCTGGAGTGGAGTCGAACCTGAACAGGCTGGTCTGAAAGACCGACTCTCATCCGCCATGACGTCAACAAGCTGCTATTTACCTTTCAAATATCAGACGGGAAGGAAGTCGGTCAAATAAACAGACAGTTTGCCAAACGGCACCATATTCTGTACATTTTACTGCAGCTCAAAATACCAACAACAATGGTGAACTACACTGAACAAACAATATGCAATTCACATGCAACAATTCCAAAGATTTACTGAGTTACAGTTCATAAGGAAATCAGGCAATTCAAATAAATTAATTAGGCCTTAATCTATGGATTTCACATGACTGGGAATACAGAACAAAACTCATTTTTCATTAGGCCCTGATCTATGGATTTCACATGACGGGGAATACAGAACAAAACTCATTTTATTTGTCGCATGCTGAATACAGCTGGTGTAGACCTTACTGTGAAATGC
Organism: Oncorhynchus masou masou; assembly: GCF_036934945.1. Lineage (NCBI taxonomy): Eukaryota > Metazoa > Chordata > Actinopteri > Salmoniformes > Salmonidae > Oncorhynchus > Oncorhynchus masou. The sequence goes on along the minus strand of NC_088216.1, from coordinate 2,170,420 downwards.
TTACTTACAATGCGGTTTTAAGAAAATATAAAGTAAAAAATGTAATTAAAGAGCAACAACACAATAACAAGGCTATATTCAGGGGCTACCGGTAACACACACCACACACACCACACACACCACACACACCACCGGTACCAGGTATTATGAGGCTATATTCACCACCGGTACCAGGTATTATGAGGCTATATTCACCACCGGTACCAGGTATTATGAGGCTATATTCACCACCGGTACCAGGTATTATGAGGCTATATTTATTTCAGTTCAGAACCAAGTCTTATTTATAATGACGGCCCTATGGGACTCCCGGACAGATACAGCCTGGATCTGAACCGGGTCGTTCAGACCAAGAAGCATCACTGCAGTGAGACGCAGTGTCTTAGACCACAGTACCACTCGGGTTACCGGTACTGAGTCAATGTGCGGGGGTAAAGGTTAGTCCAGGTCATTTGTACATGTACAGAGCCTTCGGAAAGTATTCAGACCCCTTGACTTTTTACACATTTTGTTACGTTACAGCCTTATTCTAAAATGGATTAAATAAATAAAAATCCTCATCAATCTATACACAATACCCCGTAATGACATCACAACACCCCATAATGGCATCACAACACCCCATAACGACATCACAATACCCCATAACGACATCACAATACCCCATAACGACATCACAATACCCCATAACAACATCACAATACCCCATAATGACATCACAATACCCCATAACGACATCACAATACCCCATAATGACATCACAATACCCCATAATGACATCACAATACCCCATAACGACATCACAATACCCCATAATGACATCACAATAACCTATAACGACATCACAATACCCCATAATGACATCACAATACCCCGTAATCACATCACAATAGCCCATAATGACAAAGTGAAAACAAGGTTTTAGAACATTTAGCAAAACATTTTAACAGAAAAACCTTCCTTACATAAGTATTCAGACCCTTTGCTATGAGACTCGAAATTGAGCTCAGGTGCATCCTGTTTCCATTGATCATCCTTGAGATGTTTCTACAACTTGATTGGAGTCCACCGGTAATACATTCAATTGGTTGGACATGATTTAGAAAGACACACACCTATAAGGTCCCACAGTTGACAGTGCATGTCAGAGCCATGAGGTTGAAGGAATTATTCGTAGAGCTCCGAGACAGGATTGTGTTGAGGCACAGATCTGGGGAAGGGTACCAAAACATTTTTGCAGCATTGAAGGTCCCCGAGAACACAGTGGCCTCCGTCATTATTAAATGGAAGAAGTTTGTAACCACCAAGACCCTTCCTTTGGCCGCCAGGCCAAACTGAGCAATCGATGGAGAAGGGCTTTGGTCAGGGAGGTGACGAAGAACCAGATGACAGAGCTCTCGAGTTCCTCTGTGGAGATGGGAGAACCTACCAGAAGGACAACCATCTCTGCAGCACTCGGCTACCGAGTGCCACAGCAGTCTAAGGCACTGCATCTCAGTACTAGAGGCGTCACTACAGACACCCAGGTTCGAATCCAGGCTGTATCACAACCGGCCGTGACGGGAAGTCCCATAAGGGCGGGGCCCAACGTTGTCAGGTTTTGCCCGGTGTCGTGCCGTCATTATAAATAAGAATTTGTTCTTAACTGACTTGTTCAATGAAATAAAAATAATAAAAAATGTTGAGATCCTGAGGCCTGTTCACGTGCCTTTCATCCTCCTGGATCCAACGTTGCAAGGATCTGGACACAATTCCTGGAAGATGGGGCGGCAGGGTAGGCTAGTGGTTAGAGTGTAGAGGTGGCAGGGTAGCCTAGTGGTTAGAGTGTAGAGGCGGCAGGGTAGGCTAGTGGTTAGAGTGTAGAGGTGGCAGGGTAGCCTAGTGGTTAGAGTGTAGGGGCGGCAGGGTAGCCTAGTGGTTAGAGTGTAGGGGCGGGTAGGGTAGGCTTGTGGTTAGAGTGTAGAGGTGGCAGGGTAGCCTAGTGGTTAGAGTGTAGAGGTGGCAGGGTAGCCTAGTGGTTAGAGTGTAGAGGCGGCAGGGTAGACTAGTGGTTAGAGTGTAGAGGCGGCAGGGTAGCCTAGTGGTTAGAGTGTAGAGGTGGCAGGGTAGCCTAGTGGTTAGAGTGTAGGGGCGGCAGGGTAGGCTAGTGGTTAGAGTGTAGGGGCGGCAGGGTAGACTAGTGGTTAGAGTGTAGAGGTGGCAGGGTAGGCTTGTGGTTAGAGTGTAGAGGTGGCAGGGTAGCCTAGTGGTTAGAGTGTAGAGGTGGCAGGGTAGCCTAGTGGTTAGAGTGTAGAGGCGGCAGGGTAGACTAGTGGTTAGAGTGTGGAGGTGGCAGGGTAGCCTAGTGGTTAGAGTGTAGAGGTGGCAGGGTAGCCTAGTGGTTAGAGTGTAGGGGCGGCAGGGTAGCCTAGTGGTTAGAGTGTAGAGGTGGCAGGGTAGCCTAGTGGTTAGAGTGTAGGGGCGGCAGGGTAGGCTAGTGGTTAGAGTGTAGAGGTGGCAGGGTAGCCTAGTGGTTAGAGTGTAGAGGTGGCAGGGTAGCCTAGTGGTTAGAGTGTAGAGGCGGCAGGGTAGACTAGTGGTTAGAGTGTAGGGGCGGCAGGGCAGCCTAGTGGTTAGAGTGTAGAGGTGGCAGGGTAGCCTAGTGGTTAGAGTGTAGAGGTGGCAGGGTAGACTAGTGGTTAGAGTGTAGAGGTGGCAGGGTAGACTAGTGGTTAGAGTGTAGAGGTGGCAGGGTAGACTAGTGGTTAGAGTGTAGGGGCATTCAGGGTAGGCTAGTGGTTAGAGTGTAGAGGGGTCAGGGTAGACTAGTGGTTAGAGTGTAGAGGTGGCAGGGTAGCCTAGTGGTTAGAGTGTAGGGGCGGCAGGGTAGGCTAGTGGTTAGAGTGTAGAGGTGGCAGGGTAGCCTAGTGGTTAGAGTGTAGAGGTGGCAGGGTAGCCTAGTGGTTAGAGTGTAGGGGCGGCAGGGTAGGCTAGTGGTTAGAGTGTAGAGGTGGCAGGGTAGCCTAGTGGTTAGAGTGTAGAGGTGGCAGGGTAGCCTAGTGGTTAGAGTGTAGAGGCGGCAGGGTAGACTAGTGGTTAGAGTATAGAGGTGGCAGGGTAGCCTAGTGGTTAGAGTGTAGAGGTGGCAGGGTAGGCTAGTGGTTAGAGAGTAGAGGCGGCAGGGTAGACTAGTGGTTAGAGTGTAGGGGCGGCAGGGTAGCCTAGTGGTTAGAGTGTAGAGGTGGCAGGGTAGACTAGTGGTTAGAGTGTAGAGGTGGCAGGGTAAAGCCTAGTGGTTAGAGTGTAGAGGTGGCAGGGTAGGCTAGTGGTTAGAGAGTAGAGGCGGCAGGGTAGACTAGTGGTTAGAGTGTAGGGGGCGGCAGGGTAGACTAGTGGTTAGAGTGTAGAGGCGGCAGGGTAGACTAGTGGTTAGAGTGTAGAGGTGGCAGGGTAGCCTAGTGGTTAGAGTGTAGAGGTGGCAGGGTAGCCTAGTGGTTAGAGTGTAAAGGCGGCAGGGTAGACTAGTGGTTAGAGTGTAGAGGTGGCAGGGTAGACTTTAGTGTGTAGAGGTGGCAGGGTAGACTAGTGGTTAGAGTGTAGAGGTGGCAGGGTAGACTAGTGGTTAGAGTGTAGAGGTGGCAGGGTAGCCTAGTGGTTAGAGTGTAGAGGTGGCAGGGTAGCCTAGTGGTTAGAGTGTAGAGGCGGCAGGGTAGACTAGTGGTTAGAGTGTAGAGGTGGCAGGGTAGACTAGTGTGTAGAGGTGGCAGGGTAGACTAGTGGTTAGAGTGTAGAGGTGGCAGGGTAGACTAGTGGTTAGAGTGTAGAGGTGGCAGGGTAGCCTAGTGGTTAGAGTGTAGAGGTGGCAGGGTAGGCTAGTGGTTAGAGAGTAGAGGAGGCAGTGTAGACTAGTGGTTAGAGTGTAGAGGTGGCAGGGTAGACTAGTGGTTAGAGTGTAGGGGCGGAGGGTAGACTAGTGGTTAGAGTGTAGAGGTGGCAGGGTAGCCTAGTGGTTAGAGTGTAGAGGTGGCAGGGTAGCCTAGTGGTTAGAGTGTAGAGGTGGCAGGGTAGCCTAGTGGTTAGAGTGTAGGGGCGGCAGGGTAGCCTAGTGGTTAAAGCATTGGACTTGTAACCGGAAGGTTGCAAGTTCAAATCCCCGAGCTGACAAGGTACAAATCTGTCATTCTGCCCCTGAACAGGCAGTTAACCCACTGGCCGTCATTGAAAATAATAATTTAAGAGTTTAAATAAAGGTAAAATAAAAAAAATGAATATGCTCTACTTCCTATTGAGCATGTTTGGGATGCTCTGGATTGACATGTAGGACAGCGTGTTCCAGTTCCTCCATAATCACCAGGCATGTCACCTATTGAGCATGTTGTTTTTATGCATCTGTAACCAAGCGGTACCGGAGTGCCAAGTCTAAAAGGCTACTTAACAGCTTCCACCCCCATAAGAATGATGAACAATTAATCAAATGGCTACCTGGAGGGTTGAATAAAGAGATAGGAGACAATGAGGGTTTAATAAAGAGATAGGAGACAATGAGGGTTTAATAAAGAGATAGGAGACATGAGGGTTTAATAAAGAGATAGGAGACATGAGGGTTTAATAAAGAGATTGGAGACATGAGGGTTTAATAAAGAGATAGGAGACATGAGGGTTTAATAAAGAGATAGGAGACATGAGGGTTTAATAAAGAGATAGGAGACATGAGGGTTTAATAAAGAGATAGGAGACATGAGGGTTTAATAAAGATTGGAGACATGAGGGTTTAATAAAGAGATAGGAGACATGAGGGTTTAATAAAGAGATAGGAGACATGAGGGTTTAATAAAGATTGGAGACATGAGGGTTTAATAAAGAGATAGGAGACATGAGGGTTCAATAAAGAGATAGGAGACATGAGGGTTTAATAAAGAGATAGGAGACATGAGGGTTTAATAAAGAGATAGGAGACATGAGGGTTTAATAAAGAGATAGGAGACATGAGGGTTTAATAAAGAGATAGGAGACATGAGGGTTTAATAAAGAGATAGGAGACATGAGGGTTTAATAAAGAGATAGGAGGCATGAGGGTTTAATAAAGATTGGAGACATGAGGGTTTAATAAAGAGATAGGAGACATGAGGGTTTAATAAAGAGATAGGAGGCATGAGGGTTTAATAAAGATTGGAGACATGAGGGTTTAATAAAGATTGGAGACATGAGGGTTTAATAAAGAGATAGGAGACATGAGGGTTTAATAAAGAGATAGGAGACATGAGGGTTTAATAAAGAGATAGGAGACATGAGGGTTTAATAAAGAGATAGGAGACATGAGGGTTTAATAAAGAGATAGGAGGCATGAGGGTTTAATAAAGAGATAGGATACATGAGGGTTTAATAAGGAGATAGGAGACATGAGGGTTTAATAAAGAGATAGGAGACATGAGGGTTTAATAAAGAGATAGGAGACATGGAGACATCAGGATTTAATAAAACATTTATTCTGAGCACATCTGTACAGCAACGGATCAACACAGCAGATCCCATACAACATATTACAACCTCAAATCAACCACTACTTTATTTAACCAACCATAACCTCAACACAGCAGATCCCATACAACATATTACAACTTCAAATCAACCACTACTTTATTTAACCAACCATAACCTCAACGACATCAGCTCAACCTCCCACCATCTTTACTCCTCATTTATTCACGTTTACAGCCACACTTTATAACCTTTTCTTCCCAAAGAGCAGAAAAATACATGTCAATATAGTTATTAATCAGGATCGTCATCATCGTTAACGTGAAGAAAACAGGATGACTCCTTTATGGATCAGAACGTAGAGTTACATCGTATGGGTCAGGGCTACATCGTATGGGTTAGAGTTACATCGTATGGGTCAGGGCTACATTGTATGGGTTAGAGTTACATCGTATGGGTCAGGGCTACATCGTATGGGTTAGAGTTACATCGTATGGGTCAGGGCTACATTGTATGGGTTAGAGTTACATCGTATGGGTTAGAGTTACATCGTATGGGTCAGGGCTACATTGTATGGGTTAGAGTTACATCGTATGGGTCAGGGCTACATCGTATGGGTCAGGGCTACATCGTATGGGTCAGGGCTACATCGTATGGGTTAGAGTTACATCGTATGGGTTAGAGTTACATCGTATGGGTCAGGGCTACATTGTATGGGTTAGAGTTACATCGTATGGGTCAGGGCTACATTGTATGGGTTAGAGTTACATTGTATGGGTTAGAGTTACATCGTATGGGTTAGAGTTACATCGTATGGGTCAGGGCTACATTGTATGGGTTAGAGTTACATCGTATGGGTTAGGGCTACATTGTATGGGTTAGAGTTACATCGTATGGGTCAGGGCTACATTGTATGGGTTAGAGCTACATTGTATGGGTTAGAGTTACATCGTATGGGTCAGGGCTACATTGTATGGGTTAGAGTTACATCGTATGGGTCAGGGCTACATTGTATGGGTTAGAGTTACATTGTATGGGTTAGGGCTACATTGTATGGGTTAGAGTTACATCGTATGGGTCAGGGCTACATTGTATGGGTTAGAGTTACATCGTATGGGTTAGGGCTACATTGTATGGGTTAGAGTTACATCGTATGGGTCAGGGCTACATTGTATGGGTTAGAGTTACATCGTATGGGTTAGGGCTACATTGTATGGGTTAGAGTTACATCGTATGGGTCAGGGCTACATTGTATGGGTTAGAGTTACATCGTATGGGTCAGGGCTACATTGTATGGGTTAGAGTTACATCGTATGGTTCAGGGCTACATTGTATGGGTTAGAGTTACATCGTATGGGTTAGGGCTACATTTTATGGGTTAGGGCTACATTGTATGGGTTAGAGTTACATCGTATGGGTCAGGGCTACATTGTATGGGTCAGTGCTACATTGTATGGGTTAGAGTTAAATTGTATTGGTCAGGGCTACATTGTATGGGTTAGAGTTAAATTGTATGGGTCAGGGCTACATTGTATGGGTTAGAGTTAAATTGTATGGGTCAGGGCTACATTGTATGGGTTAGAGTTAAATTGTATGGGTCAGGGCTACATTGTATGGGTTAGAGTTAAATTGTATGGGTCAGGGCTACATTGTATGGGTCAGAGTTATATTGTATGGGTCAGGGCTACATTGTAGAGGTTAGAGTTACGTTGTATGGGTCAGGGTTACAATGTATGGGTCAGAGTTATATTGTATGGGTCAGGGCAACATTGTATGGGTCAGGGCAACATTGTATGGGTCAGGGCAACATTGTAGGGGTTAGAGTTACGTTGTATGGGTTAGAGTTATATTGGATGGGTCCGAGTTATATTGGATGTGTTAGAGTTATACTGTATTGGAAAATCACATGACTTTAAAATAAAAACAAAGACTTTATAATTTATAGCAGATAAAACACAGCCAAGGCACAGAAAAATGAAGGGGAAAGAAGAGTGCTCAACAGATTTAGCAGGGTCAGGGGTTAAGGGGGGTTGACATGACAACAAGAGAATACACTGCAGCAGGAGGAAGACTGGGCTGGGTTCAGCACGGAGCAACGCTCAGGAACGTTCGGCAGGGTTATAACGTTCAGCAGCGTTAGAACGTTCAAGAGCATTGAGCAAAGTTATAACAATCAGGAACGTTCAGCACGGAGCAACGTTCAGGGACGTTCAGCAGAGTTATAACGCTCAGAAACGTTCATCAGAGTAAAAATGCTCAGGAACGTTCAGCAGAGTTATAACGTTCAGGAACGTTGAGCAGAGTTATAACGTTCAGGAACGTTCAGCAGAGTTATAACGTTCAGGAACGTTGAGCAGAGTTATAACGTTCAGGAACGTTCAGCATGAAGCAACTTTCCAGACATTCAACACAGAGCTACGTTCAGATTCAGCAGAGTTAAAACGTTCAGGACATTCAACACAGAGTTATAACGTTCAGCAGAGTTATAATGTTCAGGAACGTTTAGCAGAGTTATAACGTTCAGGAACGTTCAGCAGAGTTATAACGTTCAGGAACATTTCAGCATGAAGCAACCAGGACTCCAGACATTCAACACTGGGGAGCAGTCTCAGGTTGTGTTCTTCAGATTCAGCAGAGTTAAAGGGCACTTCAGGACATTCAGCACAAAGCACTACAGTTCAGAGGGAATAGAGGTCAGCAGAGTTATAATGTTCAGGAACATTTAGCAGGGTTATAAAACAATCAAGGGAATAGTTCAGCACCGAGGGAATAGGGGAACATTTAGCAAGGTTACAGAGGGAATAGAGGGCACTCAACGCACCAGGACTCAGGGGACACTACAGAGTGAACACACACTGGGGCATCAGTCTCAGGTTGTGTTCTAAGAGGGAATAGAGACCACTACAGAGGGAATATTCCCCCATGTAGAGCACTACCCTGGGGACACTACTGAGGGAATAGAGGGCACTACAGAGGGAACAGGGGACACTACAGAGGGAATAGAGGGCACTACAGAGGGAATAGGGGACACTACAGAGGGAATAGGGACACTACAGAGGGAATAGGGGACACTACAGAGGGAATAGAGGGCACTACAGAGGGAATAGGGGCACTACAGAGGGAATAGGGGACACTATACAGAGGGAATAGAGGGCACTACAGAGGGAATAGGGGCACTACAGAGGGAATAGGGGGCACTACAGAGGGAATAGGGGCACTACAGAGGGAATAGGGGACACTACAAAGGGAATAGGGGCACTGCAGAGGGAATAGGGGCACTACAGAGGGAATAGGGGCACTACAGAGGGAATAGGGGACACTACAGAGGGAATAGGGGACACTATACAGAGGGAATAGGGGACACTACAGAGGGAATAGGGACACTACAGAGGGAATAGGGGCACTACAGAGGGAATAGAGGGGACACTACAGAGGGAATAGGGGCACTACAGAGGGAATAGGGGACACTAGAGAGGGAATAGGGGCACTACAGAGGCACTACAGAGGGAATAGGGGGCCATTTAGGACCCATTCTGAGACTCAGCATAAGGGCTCATACAGCATAGAGGCAGTTAGATACTTTATATTTTACACTTTAAAAATCACCACATGGATGACAGGGTTAACACTGGGCCCGGAGTTCAACCTCCCTTTTGTCGTCCATTGAACACCGTGACTGTTGATGAGGGGGGTGTTTCACCACATGGACCGACAGGGGACAACACTGGAACCCGTCCGGAGTTCAACCTCCCTTCCTAGTGCACTACTTTAGACCACAGCCCTGTGGGCTAGGAGGCAGACGCAGGGGATAGGGTGTTACATCTGGGACAGATTCTCTCACGGTTCTAGAACTAGAACACTACCGGCAGGATTCTGTCCCGGTGCAGCAGGAAGATTCCATACCGAGAGTGGGAGTGGAGACTCCCTCCAGTAACTAAACGTCCTCACTGTCAACTGGGTTTATTTACAGCAAACTTAACACGTGTAAATATTCGTATGAACGTAACAAGATTCAACAACTGAGACATAAACTGAACAAGTTCCACAGACATGTGACTAACAGAAATTGAATAATGTATCCCTGAACAAAGGGGGGGTCAAAATCAAAAGTAACAGTCAGAATCTGGTGTGGCCACCAGCTGCATTAAGTACTGCAGTGCATCTCCTCTTCATGGACTGCACCAGATTTGCCAGTTCTTGCTGTGAGATGTTACCCCACTATTCCACCGAGGCACCTGCAAGTTCCCGGACATTTTTGGGCGGAATGGCCCTAGCCCTCACCCTCCGGTCCAACAGGTCCCAGACGTGCTCAATGGGATTGAGATCTGGGCTCTTTCGCTGGCCATGGCAGAACACTGACATTCCTGTCTTGCAGGAAATCACTCACAGAACGAGCAGTATGGCTGGTGGCATTGTCATGCTGGAGGGTCATGTCAGGATGAGCCTGCAGGAAGGGTACCACATGAGGGAGGAGGATGTCTTCCCTGTAACGCACAGCGTCGAGATTGCCTGCAATGACAACAAGCTCCGTCCGATGATGCTGTGACACACTGCCCCAGACCATGACGGACCCTCCACCTCCAAATCGATCCCGCTCCAGAGTACAGGCCTCGGTGCAACGCTCATTCCTCCGACAATAAACGCAAATCCGACCATCACCCCTGGTGAGACAAAACCGTGACTCGTCAGTGAAGAGCACGTTTTGCCAGTCCTGTCTGGTCCAGCGACGGTGGGTTTGTGCCCGTAGGCGACGTTGTTGCCGGTGATGTCTGGTGAGGACCTGCCTTACAACAGGCCTTCAAACCCTCAGTCCAGCCTCTCTCAGCCTATTGCGGACAGTCTGAGCACTGATGGGGGGATTGTGCGTTCCTGGTGTAACTCGGGCAGTTGTTGTTGCCATCCTGTACCTGTCCCGCAGGTGTGATGTTCGGATGTACCGATCCTGTGCAGGTGTTGTTACATGTGTTCTGCCACTGCGAGGACGATCAGCTGTCCGTCCGGTCTCCCTGTAGTGCTGTCTTAGGCGTCTCACAGTACGGACATTGCAATTTATTGCCCTGGCCACATCTGCAGTCCTCATGACACCTTGCAGCATGCCCAAGGCATGTTCACGCAGATGAGCAGGGACCCTGGGAATCTTTCTTTTGGTGTTTTTCAGAGTCAATAGAAAGGCCTCTTTAGTGTCCTAAGTTCTCATAACTGTGACCTTAATTGCCAACCGTCTGTAATTATGACATCACCATCTGTAAGCTGTTAGTTTCTTAAGGACCGTTCCACAGGTGCATGTTCATCAATTCTTTATGGTTTATTGAACAAGCATTTAACCCTTTACAATGTTTAAACCCTTTACAATGAAGATCTGTGAAGTTATTTGGATTATCTTTTGAAAGACAGGGTCCTGAAAACGGGATGTTTCTTTTATTGTTGAGAACACAGATGGGACTGAAGTACTGTCACTAATTGATGAGAACACAGAGGGGACTGAAGTACTGTCACTAATTGATGAGAACACAGAGGGGACTGGAGTACTGTCACTAATTGATGAGAACACAGAGGGGACTGGAGTACTGTCACTAATTGATGAGAACACAGAGGGGACTGGAGTACTGTCACTAATTGATGAGAACACAGAGGGGACTGGAGTACTGTCACTAATTGATGAGAACACAGAGGGGACTGAAGTACTGTCACTAATTGATGAGAACACAGAGGGGACTGAAGTACTGTCACTAATTTATGAGAACACAGAGGGGACTGAAGTACTGTCACTAATTGATGAGAACACAGAGGGGACTGAAGTACTGTCACTAATTGATGAGAACACAGAGGGGACTGAAGTACTGTCACTAATTGATGAGAACACAGATGGGACTGAAGTACTGTCACTAATTGATGAGAACACAGAGGGGACTGAAGTACTGTCACTAATTGATGAGAACACAGAGGGGACTGAAGTACTGTCACTAATTGATGAGAACACAGAGGGGACTGAAGTACTGTCACTAATTGATGAGAACACAGAGGGGACTGAAGTACTGTCACTAATTGATGAGAACACAGAGGGGACTGAAGTACTGTCACTAATTGATGAGAACACAGAGGGGACTGAAGTACTGTCACTAATTTATGAGAACACAGAGGGGACTGAAGTACTGTCACTAATTGATGAGAACACAGAGGGGACTGAAGTACTGTCACTAATTGATGAGAACACAGAGGGGACTGAAGTACTGTCACTAATTGATGAGAACACAGAGGGGACTGAAGTACTGTCACTAATTGATGAGAACACAGAGGGGACTGAAGTACTGTCACTAATTGATGAGAACACAGAGGGGACTGAAGTACTGTCACTAATTGATGAGAACACAGAGGGGACTGAAGTACTGTCACTAATTGATGAGAACACAGATGGGACTGAAGTACTGTCACTAATTGATGAGAACACAGAGGGGACTGAAGTACTGTCACTAATTGATGAGAACACAGAGGGGACTGAAGTACTGTCACTAATTGATGAGAACACAGAGGGGACTGAAGTACTGTCACTAATTGATGAGAACACAGAGGGGACTGAAGTACTGTCACTAATTGATGAGAACACAGAGGGGACTGAAGTACTGTCACTAATTGATGAGAACACAGATGGGACTGAAGTACTGTCACTAATTGATGAGAACACAGATGGGACTGAAGTACTGTCACTAATTGATGAGAACACAGAGGGGACTGAAGTACTGTCACTAATTGATGAGAACACAGAGGGGACTGAAGTACTGTCACTAATTGATGAGAACACAGAGGGGACTGGAGTACTGTCACTAATTGCTAAGAACACAGAGCAGAAGTGACAAGCACACCTATGAGATATCAGTCAGCAGCTGAACCATGTCCCACCATGAGACTACTGGGAAGACTCCTCTATCTCTTTATGACTGCTATAATACAGTCAGGGGACAGCTCCCACCATGATGAGACTACTGGGAAGACTCCTACTGTCTCTTTATACTGATGATAATATCAGTCAGCAGCTCCCACCATGCAGACTACTGGGAAGACTCCTCTATCTCTTTATACTGCTATAATATCAGTCAGCAGCTCCCACCATGCAGACTACTGGGAAGACTCCTCTATCTCTTTATACTGCTATAATATCAGTCAGCAGCTCCCACCATGCAGACTACTGGGAAGACTCCTCTGTCACTATCTCTTTATACTGCTATAATATCAGTCAGCAGCTCCCACCATGCAGACTACTGGGAAGACTCCTCTATCTCTTTATACTGCTATAATATCAGTCAGCAGCTCCCACCATGCAGACTACTGGGAACACAGAGACTCCTCTATCTCTTTATACTGCTATAATATCAGTCAGAACAGCTCCCACCATGCAGACTACTGGGAAGACTCCTCTATCTCTTTATACTGCTATAATATCAGTCAGCAGCTCCCACCATGCAGACTACTGGGAAGACTCCTCTATCTCTTTATACTGCTATAATATCAGTCAGCAGCTCCCACCATGCAGACTACTGGGAAGACTCCTCTATCTCTTTATACTGCTATAATATCAGTCAGCAGCTCCCACCATGCAGACTACTGGGAAGACTCCTCTATCTCTTTATACTGCTATAATATCAGTCAGCAGCTCCCACCATGCAGACTACTGGGAAGACTCCTCTATCTCTTTATACTGCTATAATATCAGTCAGCAGCTCCCACCATGCAGACTACTGGAGAAGACTCCTCTATCTCTTTATACTGCTATAATATCAGTCAGCAGCTCCCACCATGCAGACTACTGGGAAGACTCCTCTATCTCTTTATACTGCTATAAT
>NC_088216.1:2072125-2152125 GCF_036934945.1 Oncorhynchus masou masou | reverse complement strand
GTGTGTCTCCTCACTGGTAGTGTGTGTGTGTGTCTCTTCACTGGTTGTGTGTGTGTGTGTGTGTGTGTGTGTGTGCTCACTGGTTGTGTGTGTGTGTGTCCCTCACTGGTTGTGTGTGTGTGTGTGTGTGTGTGTGTGTGTGTGTGTCACTGTGTGTGTGTGTGTGTCTGTCACTGTTGTGTGTGTGTGTGTGTGTGTCACTGGTTGTGTGTTTGTGTGAGTGTGTCTCCTCACTGGTTGTGTGTGTGATCCTGGTTAATCTTCTGCTCCACAGCTTCCAGAGCTGCAGCTAGGGAGGCGCTGGTCTCCTCCAACCTCAGATGATGCACCTCCTCTTCTTCCTCCTCCTCCCCAACTTGGGCTGGAGCCTCCTCCTTGGTCTGCTCCTCCTCCTTCTCTCTCCTTCTCTCAACTCTCCTCTCCACCTCCTCCGTCTCTCTCCTTCTCTCAACTCTCCTCTCCTCCTCTCTCCTTCTCTCAACTCTCCTCTCCTCCTCCACCTCCTCCTTCTCTCTCCTCCTCTCAACTCTCTTCTCCTCCTCCACCTTCTCAACTTCTCTCCGGTCCTCTTTTAGTCTTTCTTCCTCCCTCCCTCTCTCCTCCCTTTCCTCCCCCTCCCTCCCCACCAGCAGGTCGACAGAGAGGCCAGAAATGGAGGAGCGGGGAGGCTTGACGGGGTGGGGGGTGGAACCGGGGGTGGAGGGGGTCTGGGGAGTGGAGGGGCTGGTGGCGGGAGAGGAGGAGGAGGTGTAGGGGGGGACAGGGGACAGGGAGGGAGGGGTGAGGGTGTCTGGGATAGGGAGAGGTCTAGGGAGAGGGGTGGGGGAGGAGAGTGAGGGTTTGGTGGGTTTAGGACCGGTGGGAGGAGGGCAGGGTTTGAAGGAGACTGGGGGAGGCATCCACCTCGGATCTGCTGGAGAAAAAATACAGAGAAAAAAAATGGTTTAGAGGTCAGAGGTCAGGGATTAGGGTTAAACTCACCAGGACTGTCAGCTTCAGGCCCAGGTAAGGGGAAGCGTCTAGTCGGGGTTGGGTTTAGAGGTCAGAGGTCAGGGATTAGGGTTAAACTCACCAGGACTGTCAGCTTCAGGCCCAGGTAAGGGGACGCGTCTGGTCGGGGTTGGGTTTAGAGGTCAGAGGTCAGGGATTAGGGTTAAACTCACCAGGACTGTCAGCTTCAGGCCCAGGTAAGGGGACGCGTCTGGTCGGGGTGGGGGGGTCCTGCTGCTGTCTCCTCACGGCCGCCATGGAGGGTTTGGGCGACACCGGCGGCTTCAGCGGCTTCCTGACTTCTGGCCTATCACAGCTCTCCCTGCGAGAGGCCACCTCCCCCTCAGCCTCCGACCCGGGCCGCATCCGCAGGATGATGCGGTGTGATTGGTCGACCCCTCCGTTCACCTGCTGGGGGGCCAACTGGCTGCGATGAAATTGGTCAATGCTGCTCTCTGGTTGGTCAACACTCTTCCTGCTGCTCTCTGGTTGGTCAATGTTCTTCCTGCTGCTGTCTGTTTGGCCGCTGCCAGGTGTGGCGCTCGCTGGTTGGTCGACGCTGGTTGTGCTAATCTCTGGTTGGCTGCTGCTGGTTGTGCTGTTGTCTGATTGGTCATTGCTGTGCTCGCGGCTGCGTGGGCGTCGCCGAATGGTGTCTGTCTCCATCAGATGGAACTTCTCTGCGTCAGAATAGTTGGGGGGGTGGGGCTTTCTCCTGGGCACCAATCAGATTGAATTTTAGATATATCAATCAAATAGAATCTGTATAACTGTTGTATAACTGTTGTTAGAGTGATAAATATAATTGTAACTGTTACAGACTGGTAGAGTTAAACTGGTAGAGTTAGAGTGATAGAGTGGTTGAGACAGACTGATAGAGTTAGACTGGTAGAGTTAGACTGATAGACTGGTAGAGTTAGACTGGTAGAGTTAGACTGGTAGAGTTAGACTGGTAGAGTTAGACTGATAGAGTTAGACTGATAGAGTTAGACTGGTAGAGTTAGACTGGTAGAGTTAGACTGATAGACTGGTAGAGTTAGACTGGTAGTGTTAGACTGGTAGAGTTAGACTGGTAGAGTTAGACTGGTAGAGTTAGACTGGTAGAGTTAGACTGGTAGAGTTAGACTGATAGACTGGTAGAGTTAGACTGATAGAGTTAGACTGATAGAGTTAGACTGGTAGAGTTAGACTGGTAGAGTTAGACTGATAGAGTTAGACTGATAGACTGGTAGAGTTAGACTGGTAGAGTTAGACTGGTAGAGTTAGACTGATAGACTGGTAGAGTTAGACTGGTAGAGTTAGACTGGTAGAGTTAGACTGATAGACTGAGAGTTAGACTGGTAGAGTTAGACTGAGAGTTAGACTGGTAGAGTTAGACTGGTGAGTTAGACTGATAGACTGAGTAGACTGTTAGACTGGTAGAGTTAGACTGGTAGAGTTAGACTAGACTGGTAGAGTTAGACTAGAGTTAGACTGGTAGAGTTAGAGACTGATGAGTTAGACTGATAGAGTTAGACTGGTAGAGTTAGACTGTTAGAGTTAGACTGATAGAGTTAGACTTAGACTGGTAGAGTTAGACTGGTAGAGTTAGACTGGTAGAGTTAGACTGGTAGAGTTAGACTGAGTAGAGTTAGACTGATAGACTGGTAGAGTTAGACTGATAGAGTTAGACTGGTAGAGTTAGACTGGTAGAGTTAGACTGGTAGAGTTAGACTGATAGAGTTAGACTGATAGAGTTAGACTGGTAGACTGATAGAGTTAGACTGGTAGAGTTAGACTGGTAGAGTTAGACTGATAGAGTTAGACTGACTAGAGTTAGACTGGTAGAGTTAGACTGGTAGAGTTAGACTGATAGAGTTAGACTGATAGAGTTAGACTGATAGAGTTAGACTGGTAGAGTTAGACTGGTAGAGTTAGACTGGTAGAGTTAGACTGGTAGAGTTAGACTGTTAGAGTTAGAGTTAGACTGATAGAGTTAGACTGATAGACTGATAGAGTTAGACTGATAGACTGATAGAGTTAGACTGGTAGAGTTAGACTGGTAGAGTTAGACTGATAGACTGGTAGAGTTAGACTGATAGACTGATAGAGTTAGACTGGTAGAGTTAGACTGGTAGAGTTAGACTGATAGACTGATAGAGTTAGACTGGTAGAGTTAGACTGGTAGACTGGTAGAGTTAGACTGGTAGAGTTAGACTGATAGACTGGTAGAGTTAGACTGATAGAGTTAGACTGATAGACTGGTAGAGTTAGACTGGTAGAGTTAGACTGGTAGAGTTAGACTGGTAGAGTTAGACTGATAGACTGATAGAGTTAGACTGGTAGAGTTAGACTGATAGACTGATAGAGTTAGACTGGTAGAGTTAGACTGGTAGAGTTGGACTGCTAGAGTTAGACTGGTAGAGTTAGACTGATAGACTGATAGAGTTAGACTGGTAGAGTTAGACTGATAGACTGATAGAGTTAGACTGATAGAGTTAGACTGGTAGAGTTAGACTGGTAGAGTTAGACTGATAGACTGGTAGAGTTAGACTGGTAGAGTTAGACTGGTAGAGTTAGACTGATAGAGTTAGACTGGTAGAGTTAGACTGGTAGAGTTAGACTGATAGACTGGTAGAGTTAGACTGGTAGAGTTAGACTGGTAGAGTTAGACTGATAGAGTTAGACTGATAGAGTTAGACTGATAGACTGACTGTAGAGTTAGACTGGTAGAGTAGACTGGTAGAGTTAGACTAGATTAGACTGATAGAGTTAGACTGATAGAGTTAGACTGGTAGAGTTAGACTGGTAGAGTTAGAGTTAGACTGATAGACTGATAGAGTTAGACTGGTAGAGTTAGACTGGTAGAGTTAGACTGATAGACTGGTAGAGTTAGACTGGTAGAGTTAGACTGGTAGAGTTAGACTGGCAGAGTTAGACTGGTAGAGTTAGACTGGTAGAGTTAGACTGATAGACTGGTAGAGTTAGACTGATAGAGTTAGACTGGTAGAGTTAGACTGGTAGAGTTAGACTGGTAGAGTTAGACTGATAGAGTTAGACCAGAGTTAGACTGATAGAGTTAGACTGGTAGAGTTAGACTGGTAGAGTTAGACTGATAGAGTTAGACTGGTAGAGTTAGACTGATAGAGTTAGACTGATAGACTGGTAGAGTTAGACTGGTAGAGTTAGACTGATAGACTGGTAGAGTTAGACTGGTAGAGTTAGACTGGTAGAGTTAGACTGATAGAGTTAGACTGATAGAGTTAGACTGGTAGAGTTAGACTGATAGAGTTAGACTGGTAGAGTTAGAATGATAGACTGGTAGAGTTAGACTGGTAGAGTTAGACTGATAGAGTTAGACTGATAGACTGGTAGAGTTAGACTGATAGAGTTAGACTGGTAGAGTTAGACTGATAGAGTTAGACTGGTAGACTGGTAGAGTTAGACTGGTAGAGTTAGACTGATAGACTGGTAGAGTTAGACTGATAGAGTTAGACTGATAGAGTTAGACTGATAGACTGGTAGAGTTAGACTGATAGAGTTAGACTGGTAGAGTTAGACTGGTAGAGTTAGACTGGTAGAGTTAGACTGATAGAGTTAGACTGATAGAGTTAGACTGATAGAGTTAGACTGATAGACTGGTAGAGTTAGACTGATAGAGTTAGACTGATAGAGTTAGACTGGTAGAGTTAGACTGGTAGAGTTAGACTGATAGAGTTAGACTGATAGAGTTAGACTGATAGAGTTAGACTGGTAGAGTTAGACTGGTAGAGTTAGACTGATAGAGTTAGACTGATAGACTGATAGAGTTAGACTGGTAGAGTTAGACTGATAGAGTTAGACTGATAGAGTTAGACTGGTAGAGTTAGACTGATAGAGTTAGACTGATAGAGTTAGACTGATAGACTGATAGAGTTAGACTGGTAGAGTTAGACTGGTAGAGTTAGACTGATAGAGTTAGACTGATAGAGTTAGACTGATAGACTGGTAGAGTTAGACTGATAGAGTTAGACTGATAGACTGGTAGAGTTAGACTGGTAGAGTTAGACTGGTAGAGTTAGACTGTTAGACTGATAGAGTTAGACTGATAGAGTTAGACTGGTAGAGTTAGACTGGTAGAGTTAGACTGGTAGAGTTAGACTGGTAGAGTTAGACTGATAGAGTTAGACTGGTAGAGTTAGACTGGTAGAGTTAGACTGGTAGAGTTAGACTGATAGAGTTAGACTGGTAGAGTTAGACTGGTAGAGTTAGACTGATAGACTGGTAGAGTTAGACTGGTAGTGTTAGACTGGTAGAGTTAGACTGGTAGAGTTAGACTGGTAGAGTTAGACTGGTAGAGTTAGACTGATAGACTGGTAGAGTTAGACTGATAGAGTTAGACTGATAGAGTTAGACTGGTAGAGTTAGACTGGTAGAGTTAGACTGATAGAGTTAGACTGATAGAGTTAGAATGATAGAGTTAGACTGGTAGAGTTAGACTGGTAGAGTTAGACTGATAGAGTTAGACTGGTAGAGTTAGACTGATAGAGTTAGACTGATAGACTGGTAGAGTTAGACTGGTAGAGTTAGACTGATAGACTGGTAGAGTTAGACTGGTAGAGTTAGACTGGTAGAGTTAGACTGATAGAGTTAGACTGATAGAGTTAGACTGGTAGAGTTAGACTGATAGAGTTAGACTGGTAGAGTTAGAATGATAGACTGGTAGAGTTAGACTGGTAGAGTTAGACTGATAGAGTTAGACTGGTAGACTGGTAGAGTTAGACTGGTAGAGTAGAGTTAGACTGGTAGAGTTAGACTGATAGAGTTAGACTGATAGAGTTAGACTGATAGACTGGTAGAGTTAGACTGATAGAGTTAGACTGGTAGAGTTAGACTGGTAGAGTTAGACTGGTAGAGTTAGACTGATAGAGTTAGACTGATAGAGTTAGACTGATAGAGTTAGACTGATAGACTGGTAGAGTTAGACTGATAGAGTTAGACTGATAGAGTTAGACTGATAGAGTTAGACTGGTAGAGTTAGACTGGTAGAGTTAGACTGATAGAGTTAGACTGATAGAGTTAGACTGATAGAGTTAGACTGGTAGAGTTAGACTGGTAGAGTTAGACTGATAGAGTTAGACTGATAGACTGATAGAGTTAGACTGGTAGAGTTAGACTGATAGAGTTAGACTGGTAGAGTTAGACTGGTAGAGTTAGACTGATAGAGTTAGAGTTAGACTGATAGAGTTAGACTGATAGACTGATAGAGTTAGACTGGTAGAGTTAGACTGGTAGAGTTAGACTGATAGAGTTAGACTGATAGAGTTAGACTGATAGACTGGTAGAGTTAGACTGATAGAGTTAGACTGATAGACTGGTAGAGTTAGACTGGTAGAGTTAGACTGGTAGAGTTAGACTGTTAGACTGATAGAGTTAGACTGATAGAGTTAGACTGGTAGAGTTAGACTGGTAGAGTTAGACTGGTAGAGTTAGACTGATAGACTGGTAGAGTTAGACTGGTAGAGTTAGACTGGTAGAGTTAGACTGGTAGAGTTAGACTGATAGAGTTAGACTGATAGAGTTAGACTGATAGAGTTAGACTGGTAGAGTTAGACTGGTAGAGTTAGACTGATAGAGTTAGACTGGTAGAGTTAGACTGGTAGAGTTAGACTGGTAGAGTTAGACTGGTAGAGTTAGACTGGTAGAGTTAGACTGATAGAGTTAGACTGGTAGAGTTAGACTGGTAGAGTTAGACTGATAGAGTTAGACTGATAGACTGGTAGAGTTAGACTGGTAGAGTTAGACTGATAGAGTTAGACTGATAGAGTTAGACTGGTAGAGTTAGACTGGTAGAGTTAGACTGATAGAGTTAGACTGGTAGAGTTAGACTGGTAGAGTTAGACTGATAGAGTTAGACTGGTAGAGTTAGACTGGTAGAGTTAGACTGGTAGAGTTAGACTGGTAGAGTTAGACTGATAGAGTTAGACTGATAGAGTTAGACTGATAGACTGGTAGAGTTAGACTGATAGAGTTAGACTGATAGAGTTAGACTGATAGAGTTAGACTGATAGAGTTAGACTGGTAGAGTTAGACTGGTAGAGTTAGACTGGTAGAGTTAGACTGATAGAGTTAGACTGATAGAGTTAGACTGATAGAGTTAGACTGGTAGAGTTAGACTGATAGAGTTAGACTGATAGACTGATAAAGTTAGACTGGTAGAGTTAGACTGATAGAGTTAGACTGGTAGAGTTAGACTGGTAGAGTTAGACTGATAGAGTTAGAGTTAGACTGATAGAGTTAGACTGATAGACTGATAGAGTTAGACTGGTAGAGTTAGACTGGTAGAGTTAGACTGATAGAGTTAGACTGGTAGAGTTAGACTGATAGAGTTAGACTGATAGACTGGTAGAGTTAGACTGGTAGAGTTAGACTGGTAGAGTTAGACTGATAGAGTTAGACTGGTAGAGTTAGACTGGTAGAGTTAGACTGATAGAGTTAGACTGATAGAGTTAGACTGGTAGAGTTAGACTGGTAGAGTTAGACTGATAGAGTTAGACTGGTAGAGTTAGACTGATAGACTGGTAGAGTTAGACTGGTAGAGTTAGACTGGTAGAGTTAGACTGGTAGAGTTAGACTGATAGAGTTAGACTGATAGAGTTAGACTGGTAGAGTTAGACTGGTAGAGTTAGACTGGTAGAGTTAGACTGGTAGAGTTAGACTGGTAGAGTTAGACTGGTAGAGTTAGACTGATAGAGTTAGACTGGTAGAGTTAGACTGGTAGAGTTAGACTGATAGAGTTAGACTGATAGACTGGTAGAGTTAGACTGGTAGAGTTAGACTGATAGAGTTAGACTGATAGAGTTAGACTGGTAGAGTTAGACTGGTAGAGTTAGACTGATAGAGTTAGACTGGTAGAGTTAGACTGGTAGAGTTAGACTGGTAGAGTTAGACTGGTAGAGTTAGACTGGTAGAGTTAGACTGATAGAGTTAGACTGGTAGAGTTAGACTGGTAGAGTTAGACTGATAGAGTTAGACTGATAGACTGGTAGAGTTAGACTGGTAGAGTTAGACTGATAGAGTTAGACTGATAGAGTTAGACTGGTAGAGTTAGACTGATAGAGTTAGACTGATAGAGTTAGACTGATAGAGTTAGACTGATAGACTGGTAGAGTTAGACTGATAGAGTTAGACTGGTAGAGTTAGACTGATAGAGTTAGACTGATAGAGTTAGACTGATAGACTGGTAGAGTTAGACTGATAGAGTTAGACTGGTAGAGTTAGACTGGTAGAGTTAGACTGGTAGAGTTAGACTGATAGACTGGTAGAGTTAGACTGGTAGAGTTAGACTGATAGAGTTAGACTGGTAGAGTTAGACTGGTAGAGTTAGACTGATAGAGTTAGACTGATAGAGTTAGACTGATAGAGTTAGACTGATAGAGTTAGACTGGTAGAGTTAGACTGATAGAGTTAGACTGATAGAGTTAGACTGATAGAGTTGGACTACTAGAGTTAGACTGGTAGAGTTAGACTGACAGAGTTAGACTGGTAGAGTTAGACTGATAGAGTTAGACTGATAGAGTTAGACTGATAGAGTTAGACTGATAGAGTTGGACTGCTAGAGTTAGACTGGTAGAGTTAGACTGTTAGAGTTAGACTGATAGACTGGTAGAGTTAGACTGGTAGAGTTAGACTGTTAGAGTTAGACTGATAGAGTTAGACTGATAGAGGTAGACTGGTAGAGTTAGACTGGTAGAGTTAGACTGATAGAGTTAGACTGATAGAGTTAGACTGATAGAGTTAGACTGGTAGAGTTAGACTGATAGAGTTAGACTGATAGAGTTAGACTGATAGAGTTAGACTGGTAGAGTTAGACTGATAGAGTTAGACTGATAGAGTTAGACTGGTAGAGTTAGACTGGTAGAGTTAGACTGGTAGACTGTTAGACTGATAGACTGATAGAGTTAGACTGGTAGAGTTAGACTGATAGAGTTAGACTGGTAGAGTTAGACTGATAGAGTTAGACTGGTAGAGTTAGACTGATAGAGTTAGACTGATAGAGTTAGACTGATAGAGTTAGACTGGTAGAGTTAGACTGATAGAGTTAGACTGTTAGACTGATAGAGTTAGACTGATAGAGTTAGACTGGTAGAGTTAGACTGTTAGACTGGTAGAGTTAGACTGATAGACTGATAGAGTTAGACTGATAGAGTTAGACTGATAGAGTTAGACTGATAGAGTGGTAGAGTTAGACTGGTAGAGTTAGACTGGTAGAGTTAGACTGATAGAGTTAGACTGGTAGAGTTAGACTGATAGAGTTAGACTGGTAGAGTTAGACTGATAGACTGATAGAGTTAGACTGGTAGAGTTAGACTGGTAGAGGTAGACTGATAGAGTTAGACTGATAGAGTTAGACTGGTAGAGTTAGACTGATAGAGTTAGACTGTTAGACTGATAGAGTTAGACTGGTAGAGTTAGACTGGTAGAGTTAGACTGTTAGAGTTAGACTGGTAGAGTTAGACTGATAGAGTTAGAGTTAGACTGATAGAGTTAGACTGATAGACTGATAGAGTTAGACTGGTAGAGTTAGACTGGTAGAGTTAGACTGATAGAGTTAGACTGGTAGAGTTAGACTGATAGAGTTAGACTGATAGACTGGTAGAGTTAGACTGGTAGAGTTAGACTGGTAGAGTTAGACTGTTAGACTGATAGAGTTAGACTGATAGAGTTAGACTGATAGACTGGTAGAGTTAGACTGGTAGAGTTAGACTGATAGAGTTAGACTGATAGAGTTAGACTGGTAGAGTTAGACTGGTAGAGTTAGACTGATAGAGTTAGACTGGTAGAGTTAGACTGATAGACTGGTAGAGTTAGACTGGTAGAGTTAGACTGGTAGAGTTAGACTGGTAGAGTTAGACTGATAGAGTTAGACTGATAGAGTTAGACTGGTAGAGTTAGACTGGTAGAGTTAGACTGATAGAGTTAGACTGGTAGAGTTAGACTGGTAGAGTTAGACTGGTAGAGTTAGACTGGTAGAGTTAGACTGATAGAGTTAGACTGGTAGAGTTAGACTGGTAGAGTTAGACTGATAGAGTTAGACTGATAGACTGGTAGAGTTAGACTGGTAGAGTTAGACTGATAGAGTTAGACTGATAGAGTTAGACTGGTAGAGTTAGACTGGTAGAGTTAGACTGATAGAGTTAGACTGGTAGAGTTAGACTGGTAGAGTTAGACTGGTAGAGTTAGACTGGTAGAGTTAGACTGTTAGAGTTAGAGTTAGACTGATAGAGTTAGACTTAGACTGGTAGAGTTAGACTGGTAGAGTTAGACTGATAGAGTTAGACTGATAGAGTTAGACTGATAGAGTTAGACTGATAGAGTTAGACTGATAGAGTTAGACTGATAGAGTTAGACTGGTAGAGTTAGACTGATAGAGTTAGACTGGTAGAGTTAGACTGATAGAGTTAGACTGATAGAGTTAGACTGGTAGAGTTAGACTGATAGAGTTAGACTGGTAGAGTTAGACTGGTAGAGTTAGACTGGTAGAGTTAGACTGATAGACTGGTAGAGTTAGACTGGTAGAGTTAGACTGATAGAGTTAGACTGGTAGAGTTAGACTGGTAGAGTTAGACTGATAGAGTTAGACTGATAGAGTTAGACTGATAGAGTTAGACTGATAGAGTTAGACTGGTAGAGTTAGACTGATAGAGTTAGACTGATAGAGTTAGACTGATAGAGTTAGACTGAGTTAGACTGGTAGAGTTAGACTGATAGAGTTAGACTGGTAGAGTTAGACTGATAGAGTTAGACTGATAGAGTTAGACTGATAGAGTTAGACTGATAGAGTTGACTGGTAGAGTTAGACTGGTAGAGTTAGACTGTTAGAGTTAGACTTAGACTGTAGAGTTAGACTGGTAGAGTTAGACTGTTAGAGTTAGACTGATAGAGTTAGACTGATAGAGTTAGACTGGTAGAGTTAGACTGGTAGAGTTAGACTGATAGAGTTAGACTGATAGAGTTAGACTGATAGAGTTAGACTGGTAGAGTTAGACTGATAGAGTTAGACTGATAGAGTTAGACTGTTAGACTGGTAGAGTTAGACTGATAGAGTTAGACTGATAGAGTTAGACTGGTAGAGTTAGACTGGTAGAGTTAGACTGGTAGACTGTTTAGACTGATAGACTAGAGTTAGACTGGTAGAGTTAGACTGATAGAGTTAGACTGGTAGAGTTAGACTTAGACTGATAGAGTTAGACTGGTAGAGTTAGACTGGTAGAGGTAGACTGATAGAGTTAGACTGATAGAGTTAGACTGGTAGAGTTAGACTGGTAGTTAGAGTTAGACTGATAGAGTTAGACTGATAGAGTTAGACTGGTAGAGTTAGACTGTTAGACTGGTAGAGTTAGACTGATAGAGTTAGACTGATAGAGTTAGACTGATAGAGTTAGACTGATAGAGTGGTAGAGTTAGACTGGTAGAGTTAGACTGGTAGAGTTAGACTGATAGAGTTAGACTGGTAGAGTTAGACTGATAGAGTTAGACTGGTAGAGTTAGACTGATAGACTGATAGAGTTAGACTGGTAGAGTTAGACTGGTAGAGGTAGACTGATAGAGTTAGACTGATAGAGTTAGACTGGTAGAGTTAGACTGATAGAGTTAGACTGTTAGACTGATAGAGTTAGACTGGTAGAGTTAGACTGGTAGAGTTAGACTGATAGAGTTAGACTGATAGACTGGTAGAGTTAGACTGGTAGAGTTAGACTGATAGAGTTAGACTGATAGAGTTAGACTGGTAGAGTTAGACTGATAGAGTTAGACTGATAGAGTTAGACTGATAGAGTTAGACTGACTGGTAGAGTTAGACTGATAGAGTTAGACTGGTAGAGTTAGACTGATAGAGTTAGACTGATAGAGTTAGACTGATAGACTGGTAGAGTTAGACTGATAGAGTTAGACTGGTAGAGTTAGACTGGTAGAGTTAGACTGGTAGAGTTAGACTGATAGACTTAGACTGATAGAGTTAGACTGATAGAGTTAGACTGGTAGAGTTAGACTGGTAGAGTTAGACTGATAGAGTTAGACTGATAGAGTTAGACTGATAGAGTTAGACTGATAGAGTTAGACTGGTAGAGTTAGACTGATAGAGTTAGACTGATAGAGTTAGACTGATAGAGTTGGACTAGAGTTAGACTGGTAGAGTTAGACTGATAGAGTTAGACTGGTAGAGTTAGACTGATAGAGTTAGACTGATAGAGTTAGACTGATAGAGTTGGACTACTAGAGTTGGACTGCTAGAGTTAGACTGGTAGAGTTAGACTGTTAGAGTTAGACTGATAGACTGGTAGAGTTAGACTGGTAGAGTTAGACTGTTAGAGTTAGACTGATAGAGTTAGACTGATAGAGGTAGACTGGTAGAGTTAGACTGGTAGAGTTAGACTGATAGAGTTAGACTGATAGAGTTAGACTGATAGAGTTAGACTGGTAGAGTTAGACTGATAGAGTTAGACTGATAGAGTTAGACTGGTAGAGTTAGACTGGTAGAGTTAGACTGATAGAGTTAGACTGATAGAGTTAGACTGATAGAGTTAGACTGATAGAGTTAGACTGATAGAGTTAGACTGGTAGAGTTAGACTGGTAGAGTTAGACTGGTAGACTGATAGAGTTAGACTGATAGACTGATAGAGTTAGACTGGTAGAGTTAGACTGATAGAGTTAGACTGGTAGAGTTAGACTGATAGAGTTAGACTGGTAGAGTTAGACTGGTAGAGGTAGACTGATAGAGTTAGACTGATAGAGTTAGACTGGTAGAGTTAGACTGATAGAGTTAGACTGTTAGACTGATAGAGTTAGACTGATAGAGTTAGACTGGTAGAGTTAGACTGTTAGACTGGTAGAGTTAGACTGGTAGAGTTAGACTGGTAGAGTTAGACTGATAGAGTTAGACTGATAGAGTTAGACTGGTAGAGTTAGACTGGTAGAGTTAGACTGGTAGAGTTAGACTGGTAGAGTTAGACTGGTAGAGTTAGACTGGTAGAGTTAGACTGATAGAGTTAGACTGGTAGAGTTAGACTGGTAGAGTTAGACTGGTAGAGTTAGACTGATAGAGTTAGACTGGTAGAGTTAGACTGGTAGAGTTAGACTGATAGACTGGTAGAGTTAGACTGGTAGAGTTAGACTGATAGAGTTAGACTGGTAGAGTTAGACTGATAGAGTTAGACTGATAGAGTTAGACTGATAGAGTTAGACTGGTAGAGTTAGACTGGTAGAGTTAGACTGGTAGAGTTAGACTGATAGAGTTAGACTGATAGAGTTAGACTGGTAGAGTTAGACTGGTAGAGTTAGACTGATAGAGTTAGACTGATAGAGTTAGACTGGTAGAGTTAGACTGGTAGAGTTAGACTGGTAGAGTTAGACTTAGACTGATAGAGTTAGACTGATAGAGTTAGACTGGTAGAGTTAGACTGGTAGAGTTAGACTGTTAGAGTTAGACTGGTAGAGTTAGACTGGTAGAGTTAGACTGATAGAGTAGAGTTAGACTGGTAGAGTTAGACTGGTAGAGTTAGACTGGTAGAGTTAGACTGATAGAGTTAGACTGGTAGAGTTAGACTGATAGAGTTAGACTGATAGAGTTAGACTGATAGAGTTAGAGTTAGACTGATAGAGTTAGACTGGTAGAGTTAGACTGGTAGAGTTAGACTGGTAGAGTTAGACTGGTAGAGTTAGACTGATAGAGTTAGACTGGTAGAGTTAGACTGATAGAGTTAGACTGGTAGAGTTAGACTGGTAGAGTTAGACTGGTAGAGTTAGACTGATAGAGTTAGACTGATAGACTTAGACTGAGTTAGACTGGTAGAGTTAGACTGTTAGAGTTAGACTGGTAGAGTTAGACTGATAGAGTTAGAGTTAGACTGGTAGAGTTAGACTGGTAGAGTTAGACTGAGTTAGACTGATAGAGTTAGACTGGTAGAGTTAGACTGATAGAGTTAGACTGGTAGAGTTAGACTGATAGAGTTAGACTGATAGAGTTAGACTGATAGAGTTAGAGTTAGACTGATAGAGTTAGACTGGTAGAGTTAGACTGGTAGAGTTAGACTGGTAGAGTTAGACTGATAGAGTTAGACTGATAGACTGGTAGAGTTAGACTGGTAGAGTTAGACTGATAGAGTTAGACTGGTAGAGTTAGACTGGTAGAGTTAGACTGGTAGAGTTAGACTGGTAGAGTTAGACTGGTAGAGTTAGACTGATAGAGTTAGACTGGTAGAGTTAGACTGGTAGAGTTAGACTGATAGAGTTAGACTGATAGACTGGTAGAGTTAGACTGGTAGAGTTAGACTGATAGAGTTAGACTGATAGAGTTAGACTGGTAGAGTTAGACTGGTAGAGTTAGACTGATAGAGTTAGACTGGTAGAGTTAGACTGGTAGAGTTAGACTGGTAGAGTTAGACTGGTAGAGTTAGACTGGTAGAGTTAGACTGATAGAGTTAGACTGGTAGAGTTAGACTGGTTTAGACTGATAGAGTTAGACTGATAGACTGGTAGAGTTAGACTGGTAGAGTTAGACTGATAGAGTTAGACTGATAGAGTTAGACTGGTAGAGTTAGACTGATAGAGTTAGACTGATAGAGTTAGACTGATAGAGTTAGACTGATAGACTGGTAGAGTTAGACTGATAGAGTTAGACTGGTAGACATAAAGAGATATAGTTAGACTGATAGAGTTAGACTGATAGAGTTAGACTTAGACTGGTAGAGTTAGACTGATAGAGTTAGACTGGTAGAGTTAGACTGGTAGAGTTAGACTGGTAGAGTTAGACTGATAGACTGGTAGAGTTAGACTGGTAGAGTTAGACTGATAGAGTTAGACTGGTAGAGTTAGACTGGTAGAGTTAGACTGATAGAGTTAGACTGATAGAGTTAGACTGATAGAGTTAGACTGATAGAGTTAGACTGGTAGAGTTAGACTGATAGAGTTAGACTGATAGAGTTAGACTGATAGAGTTAGACTGGTTAGACTGGTAGAGTTAGACTGACAGAGTTAGACTGGTAGAGTTAGACTGATAGAGTTAGACTGATAGAGTTAGACTGATAGAGTTAGACTGATAGAGTTGGACTACTAGAGTTGGACTGCTAGAGTTAGACTGGTAGAGTTAGACTGTTAGAGTTAGACTGATAGACTGGTAGAGTTAGACTGGTAGAGTTAGACTGTTAGAGTTAGACTGATAGAGTTAGACTGATAGAGGTAGACTGGTAGAGTTAGACTGGTAGAGTTAGACTGATAGAGTTAGACTGATAGAGTTAGACTGATAGAGTTAGACTGGTAGAGTTAGACTGATAGAGTTAGACTGATAGAGTTAGACTGATAGAGTTAGACTGGTAGAGTTAGACTGATAGAGTTAGACTGATAGAGTTAGACTGGTAGAGTTAGACTGGTAGAGACTTAGACTGATAGAGTTAGACTGATAGACTGATAGAGTTAGACTGGTAGAGTTAGACTGATAGAGTTAGACTGGTAGAGTTAGACTGATAGACTGATAGAGTTAGACTGGTAGAGTTAGACTGGTAGAGGTAGACTGATAGAGTTAGACTGATAGAGTTAGACTGGTAGAGTTAGACTGATAGAGTTAGACTGTTAGACTGATAGAGTTAGACTGATAGAGTTAGACTGGTAGAGTTAGACTGTTAGACTGGTAGAGTTAGACTGATAGACTGATAGAGTTAGACTGATAGAGTTAGACTGATAGAGTTAGACTGATAGAGTTAGAGTTAGACTGGTAGAGTTAGACTGGTAGAGTTAGACTGATAGAGTTAGACTGGTAGAGTTAGACTGATAGAGTTAGACTGGTAGAGTTAGACTGATAGAGTTAGACTGGTAGAGTTAGACTGGTAGAGGTAGACTGATAGAGTTAGACTGATAGAGTTAGACTGGTAGAGTTAGACTGATAGAGTTAGACTGTTAGACTGATAGAGTTAGACTGGTAGAGTTAGACTGGTAGAGTTAGACTGTTAGACTGGTAGAGTTAGACTGGTAGAGTTAGACTGGTAGAGTTAGACTGATAGAGTTAGACTGATAGAGTTAGACTGGTAGAGTTAGACTGGTAGAGTTAGACTGGTAGAGTTAGACTGGTAGAGTTAGACTGACAGAGTTAGACTGGTAGAGTTTGACTGATAGAGTTAGACTGGTAGAGTTAGACTGGTAGAGTTAGACTGGTAGAGTTAGACTGATAGAGTTAGACTGGTAGAGTTAGACTGGTAGAGTTAGACTGATAGACTGGTAGAGTTAGACTGGTAGAGTTAGACTGATAGAGTTAGACTGGTAGAGTTAGACTGATAGAGTTAGACTGATAGAGTTAGACTGATAGAGTTAGACTGGTAGAGTTAGACTGGTAGAGTTAGACTGGTAGAGTTAGACTGGTAGAGTTAGACTGGTAGAGTTAGACTGGTAGAGTTAGACTGTTAGAGTTAGACTGATAGAGTTAGACTGATAGAGTTAGACTGGTAGAGTTAGACTGGTAGAGTTAGACTGTTAGAGTTAGACTGGTAGAGTTAGACTGATAGAGTGGTAGAGTTAGACTGATAGAGTGGTAGAGTTAGACTGGTAGAGTTAGACTGGTAGAGTTAGACTGGTAGAGTTAGACTGATAGAGTTAGACTGGTAGAGTTAGACTGATAGAGTTAGACTGATAGAGTTAGACTGATAGAGTTAGAGTTAGACTGATAGAGTTAGACTGGTAGAGTTAGACTGGTAGAGTTAGACTGGTAGAGTTAGACTGGTAGAGTTAGACTGATAGACTGGTAGAGTTAGACTGGTAGAGTTAGACTGGTAGAGTTAGACTGGTAGAGTTAGACTGGTAGAGTTAGACTGATAGAGTTAGACTGATAGACTGGTTAGACTGGTAGTTAGACTGTTAGACTGATAGAGTTAGACTGATAGAGTTAGACTGGTAGAGTTAGACTGGTAGAGTTAGACTGGTAGAGTTAGACTGATAGAGTTAGACTGATAGACTGGTAGAGTTAGACTGGTAGAGTTAGACTGTTAGAGTTAGACTGGTAGAGTTAGACTGATAGAGTGGTAGAGTTAGACTGGTAGAGTTAGACTGGTAGAGTTAGACTGGTAGAGTTAGACTGATAGAGTTAGACTGGTAGAGTTAGACTGATAGAGTTAGACTGGTAGAGTTAGACTGATAGAGTTAGACTGATAGAGTTAGACTGATAGAGTTAGACTGATAGAGTTAGACTGGTAGAGTTAGACTGGTAGAGTTAGACTGGTAGAGTTAGACTGATAGAGTTAGACTGATAGACTGGTAGAGTTAGACTGGTAGAGTTAGACTGATAGAGTTAGACTGGTAGAGTTAGACTGGTAGAGTTAGACTGGTAGAGTTAGACTGGTAGAGTTAGACTGATAGAGTTAGACTGATAGACTGGTAGAGTTAGACTGGTAGAGTTAGACTGGTAGAGTTAGACTGGTAGAGTTAGACTGATAGAGTTAGACTGGTAGAGTTAGACTGATAGAGTTAGACTGGTAGAGTTAGACTGGTAGAGTTGGACTGGTAGAGTTAGACTGTTAGACTGATAGACTGGTAGAGTTAGACTGGTAGAGTTAGACTGATAGAGTTAGACTGGTAGAGTTAGACTGGTGGAGTTAGACTGGTAGAGTTAGACTGATAGAGTTAGACTGATAGAGTTAGACTGATAGAGTTAGACTGATAGACTGGTAGAGTTAGACTGATAGACTGGTAGAGTTAGACTGGTAGAGTTAGACTGGTAGAGTTAGACTGGTAGAGTTAGACTGATAGACTGGTTTAGACTGGTAGAGTTAGACTGGTAGAGTTAGACTGATAGAGTTAGACTGATAGACTGGTAGAGTGAGACTGATAGACTGGTAGAGTTAGACTGGTAGAGTTAGACTGGTAGAGTTAGACTGATAGAGTTAGACTGATAGACTGGTAGACTGGTAGAGTTAGACTGGTAGAGTTAGACTGATAGAGTTAGACTGATAGAGTTAGACTGGTAGAGTTAGACTGGTAGAGTTAGACTGATAGAGTTAGACTGATAGACTGGTAGAGTTAGACTGATAGAGTTAGACTGGTAGAGTTAGACTGGTAGAGTTAGACTGATAGAGTTAGACTGGTAGACTGGTAGAGTTAGACTGGTAGAGTTAGACTGATAGAGTTAGACTGATAGAGTTAGACTGGTAGAGTTAGACTGATAGAGTTAGACTGATAGAGTTAGACTGGTAGAGTTAGACTGATAGAGTTAGACTGGTAGAGTTAGACTGGTAGAGTTAGACTGGTAGAGTTAGACTGATAGACTGGTAGAGTTAGACTGATAGAGTTAGACTGGTAGAGTTAGACTGGTAGAGTTAGACTGATAGAGTTAGACTGATAGACTGGTAGAGTTAGACTGGTAGAGTTAGACTGATAGAGTTAGACTGGTAGAGTTAGACTGAGAGTTAGACTGATAGAGTTAGACTGATAGAGTTAGACTGATAGAGTTAGACTGATAGAGTTAGACTGATAGACTGGTAGAGTTAGACTGATAGAGTTAGACTGGTAGAGTTAGACTGGTAGAGTTAGACTGGTAGAGTTAGACTGATAGAGTTAGACTGGTAGAGTTAGACTGGTAGAGTTAGACTGGTAGAGTTAGACTGGTAGAGTTAGACTGATAGAGTTAGACTGATAGAGTTAGACTGGTAGAGATAGACTGGTAGAGTTAGACTGGTAGAGTTAGACTGATAGAGTTAGACTGATAGAGTTAGAATGATTTAGACTGGTAGAGTTAGACTGATAGAGTTAGAATGATAGAGTTAGACTGGTAGAGTTAGACTGGTAGAGTTAGACTGGTAGAGTTAGACTGTTTAGACTGATAGAGTTAGACTGGTAGACTGGTAGAGTTAGACTGGTAGAGTTAGACTGATAGAGTTAGACTGATAGAGTTAGACTGGTAGAGATAGACTGGTAGAGTTAGACTGGTAGAGTTAGACTGATAGAGTTAGACTGATAGAGTTAGAATGATAGAGTTAGACTGGTAGAGTTAGACTGATAGAGTTAGACTGATAGAGTTAGAATGATAGAGTTAGAGTGGTAGAGTTAGACTGGTAGAGTTAGACTGATAGAGTTAGACTGATAGAGTTAGACTGATAGAGTTAGACTGATAGACTGGTAGAGTTAGACTGATAGACTGGTAGAGTTAGACTGGTAGAGTTAGACTGGTAGAGTTAGACTGGTAGAGTTAGACTGATAGACTGGTAGAGTTAGACTGGTAGAGTTAGACTGGTAGAGTTAGACTGATAGAGTTAGACTGATAGACTGGTAGAGTTAGACTGATAGACTGGTAGAGTTAGACTGGTAGAGTTAGACTGGTAGAGTTAGACTGATAGAGTTAGACTGATAGACTGTTTAGACTGGTAGAGTTAGACTGGTAGAGTTAGACTGATAGAGTTAGACTGATAGAGTTAGACTGGTAGAGTTAGACTGGTAGAGTTAGACTGATAGAGTTAGACTGATAGACTGGTAGAGTTAGACTGATAGAGTTAGACTGGTAGAGTTAGACTGGTAGAGTTAGACTGATAGAGTTAGACTGGTAGACTGGTAGAGTTAGACTGGTAGAGTTAGACTGATAGAGTTAGACTGATAGAGTTAGACTGGTAGAGTTAGACTGATAGAGTTAGACTGATAGAGTTAGACTGGTAGAGTTAGACTGATAGAGTTAGACTGGTAGAGTTAGACTGGTAGAGTTAGACTGGTAGAGTTAGACTGATGACTGGTAGAGTTAGACTGATAGAGTTAGACTGGTAGAGTTAGACTGGTAGAGTTAGACTGATAGAGTTAGACTGATAGACTGGTAGAGTTAGACTGGTAGAGTTAGACTGATAGAGTTAGACTGGTAGAGTTAGACTGGTAGAGTTAGACTGATAGAGTTAGACTGATAGAGTTAGACTGATAGAGTTAGACTGATAGAGTTAGACTGATAGACTGGTAGAGTTAGACTGATAGAGTTAGACTGGTAGAGTTAGACTGGTAGAGTTAGACTGGTAGAGTTAGACTGATAGAGTTAGACTGGTAGAGTTAGACTGGTAGAGTTAGACTGGTAGAGTTAGACTGGTAGAGTTAGACTGATAGAGTTAGACTGATAGAGTTAGACTGGTAGAGATAGACTGGTAGAGTTAGACTGGTAGAGTTAGACTGATAGAGTTAGACTGATAGAGTTAGAATGATAGAGTTAGACTGGTAGAGTTAGACTGATAGAGTTAGAGTGGTAGAGTTAGACTGGTAGAGTTAGACTGGTAGAGTTAGACTGGTAGAGTTAGACTGATAGAGTTAGACTGGTAGACTGGTAGAGTTAGACTGGTAGAGTTAGACTGATAGAGTTAGACTGATAGAGTTAGACTGGTAGAGATAGACTGGTAGAGTTAGACTGGTAGAGTTAGACTGATAGAGTTAGACTGATAGAGTTAGAATGATAGAGTTAGACTGGTAGAGTTAGACTGATAGAGTTAGACTGATAGAGTTAGAATGATAGAGTTAGAGTGGTAGAGTTAGACTGGTAGAGTTAGACTGATAGAGTTAGACTGGTAGACTGGTAGAGTTAGACTGGTAGAGTTAGACTGGTAGAGTTAGACTGATAGAGTTAGACTGATAGACTGGTAGAGTTAGACTGGTAGAGTTAGACTGGTAGAGTTAGACTGGTAGAGTTAGACTGATAGAGTTAGACTGGTAGAGTTAGACTGATAGAGTTAGACTGGTAGAGTTAGACTGGTAGAGTTAGACTGGTAGAGTTAGACTGATAGAGTTAGACTGATAGACTGGTAGAGTTAGACTGGTAGAGTTAGACTGATAGAGTTAGACTGGTAGAGTTAGACTGGTGGAGTTAGACTGGTAGAGTTAGACTGATAGAGTTAGACTGATAGAGTTAGACTGATAGAGTTAGACTGATAGAGTTAGACTGATAGAGTTAGACTGATAGAGTTGGACTACTAGAGTTAGACTGGTAGAGTTAGACTGACAGAGTTAGACTGGTAGAGTTAGACTGATAGAGTTAGACTGATAGAGTTAGACTGATAGAGTTGGACTACTAGAGTTGGACTGCTAGAGTTAGACTGGTAGAGTTAGACTGTTAGAGTTAGACTGATAGACTGGTAGAGTTAGACTGGTAGAGTTAGACTGTTAGAGTTAGACTGATAGAGTTAGACTGATAGAGGTAGACTGGTAGAGTTAGACTGGTAGAGTTAGACTGATAGAGTTAGACTGATAGAGTTAGACTGATAGAGTTAGACTGGTAGAGTTAGAGATTAGACTGGTAGAGTTAGACTGGTAGAGTTAGACTGGTAGAGTTAGACTGGTAGAGTTAGACTGATAGAGTTAGACTGGTAGACTGGTAGAGTTAGACTGGTAGAGTTAGACTGATAGAGTTAGACTGATAGAGTTAGACTGGTAGAGATAGACTGGTAGAGTTAGACTGGTAGAGTTAGACTGATAGAGTTAGACTGATAGAGTTAGAATGATAGAGTTAGACTGGTAGAGTTAGACTGATAGAGTTAGACTGATAGAGTTGACTGAGTTGGACTGAGTTAGACTGGTAGAGTTAGACTGTTAGAGTTAGACTGATAGACTGGTAGAGTTAGACTGGTAGAGTTAGACTGTTAGAGTTAGACTGATAGAGTTAGACTGATAGAGTTAGACTGGTAGAGTTAGACTGATAGAGTTAGACTGATAGAGTTAGACTGATAGAGTTAGACTGGTAGAGTTAGACTGATAGAGTTAGACTGATAGAGTTAGACTGATAGAGTTAGACTGGTAGAGTTAGACTGATAGAGTTAGACTGATAGAGTTAGACTGGTAGAGTTAGACTGGTAGAGTTAGACTGGTAGACTGATAGAGTTAGACTGATAGACTGATAGAGTTAGACTGGTAGAGTTAGACTGATAGAGTTAGACTGGTAGAGTTAGACTGATAGACTGATAGAGTTAGACTGGTAGAGTTAGACTGGTAGAGGTAGACTGATAGAGTTAGACTGATAGAGTTAGACTGGTAGAGTTAGACTGATAGAGTTAGACTGTTAGACTGATAGAGTTAGACTGATAGAGTTAGACTGGTAGAGTTAGACTGTTAGACTGGTAGAGTTAGACTGATAGACTGATAGAGTTAGACTGATAGAGTTAGACTGATAGAGTTAGACTGATAGAGTGGTAGAGTTAGACTGGTAGAGTTAGACTGGTAGAGTTAGACTGATAGAGTTAGACTGGTAGAGTTAGACTGATAGAGTTAGACTGGTAGAGTTAGACTGATAGACTGATAGAGTTAGACTGGTAGAGTTAGACTGGTAGAGGTAGACTGATAGAGTTAGACTGATAGAGTTAGACTGGTAGAGTTAGACTGATAGAGTTAGACTGTTAGACTGATAGAGTTAGACTGGTAGAGTTAGACTGGTAGAGTTAGACTGTTAGACTGGTAGAGTTAGACTGGTAGAGTTAGACTGGTAGAGTTAGACTGATAGAGTTAGACTGATAGAGTTAGACTGGTAGAGTTAGACTGGTAGAGTTAGACTGGTAGAGTTAGACTGATAGACTGATAGAGTTAGACTGGTAGAGTTAGACTGGTAGAGTTAGACTGGTAGAGTTAGACTGATAGAGTTAGACTGATAGAGTTAGACTGGTAGAGTTAGACTGGTAGAGTTAGACTGATAGAGTTAGACTGGTAGAGTTAGACTGGTAGAGTTAGACTGGTAGAGTTAGACTGTTAGAGTTAGACTGATAGAGTTAGACTGATAGAGTTAGACTGGTAGAGTTAGACTGGTAGAGTTAGACTGTTAGAGTTAGACTGGTAGAGTTAGACTGATAGAGTTTAGACTGGTAGAGTTAGACTGGTAGAGTTAGACTGGTAGAGTTAGACTGATAGAGTTAGACTGGTAGAGTTAGACTGATAGAGTTAGACTGGTAGAGTTAGACTGATAGAGTTAGACTGATAGAGTTAGACTGATAGAGTTAGAGTTAGACTGATAGAGTTAGACTGGTAGAGTTAGACTGGTAGAGTTAGACTGGTAGAGTTAGACTGATAGACTGGTAGAGTTAGACTGGTAGAGTTAGACTGGTAGAGTTAGACTGGTAGAGTTAGACTGGTAGAGTTAGACTGGTAGAGTTAGACTGATAGAGTTAGACTGATAGACTGGTAGAGTTAGACTGGTAGAGTTAGACTGGTAGAGTTAGACTGGTAGAGTTAGACTGATAGAGTTAGACTGATAGAGTTAGACTGGTAGAGTTAGACTGGTAGAGTTAGACTGGTAGAGTTAGACTGATAGAGTTAGACTGATAGACTGGTAGAGTTAGACTGGTAGAGTTAGACTGTTAGAGTTAGACTGGTAGAGTTAGACTGATAGAGTGGTAGAGTTAGACTGGTAGAGTTAGACTGGTAGAGTTAGACTGATAGAGTTAGACTGGTAGAGTTAGACTGGTAGAGTTAGACTGATAGAGTTAGACTGATAGAGTTAGACTGATAGAGTTAGAGTTAGACTGATAGAGTTAGACTGGTAGAGTTAGACTGGTAGAGTTAGACTGGTAGAGTTAGACTGATAGAGTTAGACTGATAGACTGGTAGAGTTAGACTGGTAGAGTTAGACTGATAGAGTTAGACTGGTAGAGTTAGACTGGTAGAGTTAGACTGGTAGAGTTAGACTGATAGAGTTAGACTGGTAGAGTTAGACTGATAGAGTTAGACTGGTAGAGTTAGACTGGTAGAGTTAGACTGGTAGAGTTAGACTGATAGAGTTAGACTGATAGACTGGTAGAGTTAGACTGGTAGAGTTAGACTGATAGAGTTAGACTGGTAGAGTTAGACTGGTGGAGTTAGACTGGTAGAGTTAGACTGATAGAGTTAGACTGATAGAGTTAGACTGATAGAGTTAGACTGATAGACTGGTAGAGTTAGACTGATAGACTGGTAGAGTTTGACTGGTAGAGTTAGACTGGTAGAGTTAGACTGGTAGAGTTAGACTGATAGACTGGTAGAGTTAGACTGGTAGAGTTAGACTGGTAGAGTTAGACTGATAGAGTTAGACTGATAGACTGGTAGAGTTAGACTGATAGACTGGTAGAGTTAGACTGGTAGAGTTAGACTGGTAGAGTTAGACTGATAGAGTTAGACTGATAGACTGGTAGAGTTAGACTGGTAGAGTTAGACTGGTAGAGTTAGACTGATAGAGTTAGACTGATAGAGTTAGACTGGTAGAGTTAGACTGGTAGAGTTAGACTGATAGAGTTAGACTGATAGACTGGTAGAGTTAGACTGATAGAGTTAGACTGGTAGAGTTAGACTGGTAGAGTTAGACTGATAGAGTTAGACTGGTAGACTGGTAGAGTTAGACTGGTAGAGTTAGACTGATAGAGTTAGACTGATAGAGTTAGACTGGTAGAGTTAGACTGATAGAGTTAGACTGATAGAGTTAGACTGGTAGAGTTAGACTGATAGAGTTAGACTGGTAGAGTTAGACTGGTAGAGTTAGACTGGTAGAGTTAGACTGATAGACTGGTAGAGTTAGACTGATAGAGTTAGACTGGTAGAGTTAGACTGGTAGAGTTAGACTGATAGAGTTAGACTGATAGACTGGTAGAGTTAGACTGGTAGAGTTAGACTGATAGAGTTAGACTGGTAGAGTTAGACTGGTAGAGTTAGACTGATAGAGTTAGACTGATAGAGTTAGACTGATAGAGTTAGACTGATAGAGTTAGACTGATAGACTGGTAGAGTTAGACTGATAGAGTTAGACTGGTAGAGTTAGACTGGTAGAGTTAGACTGGTAGAGTTAGACTGATAGAGTTAGACTGGTAGAGTTAGACTTAGAGTTAGACTGGTAGAGTTAGACTGGTAGAGTTAGACTGATAGAGTTAGACTGATAGAGTTAGACTGGTAGAGATAGACTGGTAGAGTTAGACTGGTAGAGTTAGACTGATAGAGTTAGACTGATAGAGTTAGAATGATAGAGTTAGACTGGTAGAGTTAGACTGATAGAGTTAGAATGATAGAGTTAGAGTGGTAGAGTTAGACTGGTAGAGTTAGACTGGTAGAGTTAGACTGGTAGAGTTAGACTGATAGAGTTAGACTGGTAGACTGGTAGAGTTAGACTGGTAGAGTTAGACTGATAGAGTTAGACTGATAGAGTTAGACTGGTAGAGATAGACTGGTAGAGTTAGACTGGTAGAGTTAGACTGATAGAGTTAGACTGATAGAGTTAGAATGATAGAGTTAGACTGGTAGAGTTAGACTGATAGAGTTAGACTGATAGAGTTAGAATGATAGAGTTAGAGTGGTAGAGTTAGACTGGTAGAGTTAGACTGATAGAGTTAGACTGGTAGACTGGTAGAGTTAGACTGGTAGAGTTAGACTGGTAGAGTTAGACTGATAGAGTTAGACTGATAGACTGGTAGAGTTAGACTGGTAGAGTTAGACTGGTAGAGTTAGACTGGTAGAGTTAGACTGATAGAGTTAGACTGGTAGAGTTAGACTGATAGAGTTAGACTGGTAGAGTTAGACTGGTAGAGTTAGACTGGTAGAGTTAGACTGATAGAGTTAGACTGATAGACTGGTAGAGTTAGACTGGTAGAGTTAGACTGATAGAGTTAGACTGGTAGAGTTAGACTGGTGGAGTTAGACTGGTAGAGTTAGACTGATAGAGTTAGACTGATAGAGTTAGACTGATAGAGTTAGACTGATAGACTGGTAGAGTTAGACTGATAGACTGGTAGAGTTAGACTGGTAGAGTTAGACTGGTAGAGTTAGACTGGTAGAGTTAGACTGATAGACTGGTAGAGTTAGACTGGTAGAGTTAGACTGGTAGAGTTAGACTGATAAGAGTTAGACTGATAGACTGGTAGAGTTAGACTGATAGACTGGTAGAGTTAGACTGGTAGAGTTAGACTGGTAGAGTTAGACTGATAGAGTTAGACTGATAGACTGGTAGAGTTAGACTGGTAGAGTTAGACTGGTAGAGTTAGACTGATAGAGTTAGACTGATAGAGTTAGACTGGTAGAGTTAGACTGGTAGAGTTAGACTGATAGAGTTAGACTGATAGACTGGTAGAGTTAGACTGATAGAGTTAGACTGGTAGAGTTAGACTGGTAGAGTTAGACTGATAGAGTTAGACTGGTAGACTGGTAGAGTTAGACTGGTAGAGTTAGACTGATAGAGTTAGACTGATAGAGTTAGACTGGTAGAGTTAGACTGATAGAGTTAGACTGATAGAGTTAGACTGGTAGAGTTAGACTGATAGAGTTAGACTGGTAGAGTTAGACTGGTAGAGTTAGACTGGTAGAGTTAGACTGATAGACTGGTAGAGTTAGACTGATAGAGTTAGACTGGTAGAGTTAGACTGGTAGAGTTAGACTGATAGAGTTAGACTGATAGACTGGTAGAGTTAGACTGGTAGAGTTAGACTGGTAGAGTTAGACTGATAGAGTTAGACTGATAGAGTTAGACTGGTAGAGTTAGACTGGTAGAGTTAGACTGATAGAGTTAGACTGGTAGAGTTAGACTGGTAGAGTTAGACTGGTAGAGTTAGACTGTTAGAGTTAGACTGATAGAGTTAGACTGATAGAGTTAGACTGGTAGAGTTAGACTGGTAGAGTTAGACTGTTAGAGTTAGACTGGTGATTAGACTTAGACTGGTAGAGTTAGACTGGTAGAGTTAGACTGGTAGAGTTAGACTGGTAGAGTTAGACTGATAGAGTTAGACTGGTAGAGTTAGACTGATAGAGTTAGACTGGTAGAGTTAGACTGATAGAGTTAGACTGATAGAGTTAGACTGATAGAGTTAGAGTTAGACTGATAGAGTTAGACTGGTAGAGTTAGACTGGTAGAGTTAGACTGGTAGAGTTAGACTGATAGAGTTGTAGAGTTAGACTGGTAGAGTTAGACTGGTAGAGTTAGACTGGTAGAGTTAGACTGGTAGAGTTAGACTGGTAGAGTTAGACTGATAGAGTTAGACTGATAGACTGGTAGAGTTAGACTGGTAGAGTTAGACTGGTAGAGTTAGACTGGTAGAGTTAGACTGATAGAGTTAGACTGATAGAGTTAGACTGGTAGAGTTAGACTGGTAGAGTTAGACTGGTAGAGTTAGACTGATAGAGTTAGACTGATAGAGTTAGAGTTAGACTGGTAGAGTTAGACTGTTAGAGTTAGACTGGTAGAGTTAGACTGATAGAGTGGTAGAGTTAGACTGGTAGAGTTAGACTGGTAGAGTTAGACTGGTAGAGTTAGACTGATAGAGTTAGACTGGTAGAGTTAGACTGATAGAGTTAGACTGATAGAGTTAGACTGATAGAGTTAGAGTTAGACTGATAGAGTTAGACTGGTAGAGTTAGACTGGTAGAGTTAGACTGGTAGAGTTAGACTGATAGAGTTAGACTGATAGACTGGTAGAGTTAGACTGGTAGAGTTAGACTGATAGAGTTAGACTGGTAGAGTTAGACTGGTAGAGTTAGACTGGTAGACTGGTAGAGTTAGACTGG
This sequence comes from Oncorhynchus masou masou, assembly GCF_036934945.1. NCBI lineage: Eukaryota > Metazoa > Chordata > Actinopteri > Salmoniformes > Salmonidae > Oncorhynchus > Oncorhynchus masou. Next base: position 2,124,686 of record NC_088216.1, on the reverse strand, counting down.
TAGAGTTAGACTGATAGAGTTAGACTGGTAGAGTTAGACTGGTAGAGTTAGACTGGTAGAGTTAGACTGATAGAGTTAGACTGATAGACTGGTAGAGTTAGACTGGTAGAGTTAGACTGATAGAGTAGACTGGTAGAGTTAGACTGGTGGAGTTAGAATGGTAGAGTTAGACTGATAGAGTTAGACTGATAGAGTTAGACTGATAGAGTTAGACTGATAGACTGGTAGAGTTAGACTGATAGACTGGTAGAGTTTGACTGGTAGAGTTAGACTGGTAGAGTTAGACTGGTAGAGTTAGACTGATAGACTGGTAGAGTTAGACTGGTAGAGTTAGACTGGTAGAGTTAGACTGATAGAGTTAGACTGATAGACTGGTAGAGTTAGACTGATAGACTGGTAGAGTTAGACTGGTAGAGTTAGACTGGTAGAGTTAGACTGATAGAGTTAGACTGATAGACTGGTAGAGTTAGACTGGTAGAGTTAGACTGATAGAGTTAGACTGATAGAGTTAGACTGATAGAGTTAGACTGGTAGAGTTAGACTGGTAGAGTTAGACTGATAGAGTTAGACTGATAGACTGTTAGACTGATAGAGTTAGACTGGTAGAGTTAGACTGGTAGAGTTAGACTGATAGAGTTAGACTGGTAGACTGGTAGAGTTAGACTGGTAGAGTTAGACTGATAGAGTTAGACTGATAGAGTTAGACTGGTAGAGTTAGACTGATAGAGTTAGACTGATAGAGTTAGACTGGTAGAGTTAGACTGATAGAGTTAGACTGGTAGAGTTAGACTGGTAGAGTTAGACTGGTAGAGTTAGACTGATAGAGTTAGACTGATAGAGTTAGACTGGTAGAGTTAGACTGGTAGAGTTAGACTGATAGAGTTAGACTGATAGACTGGTAGAGTTAGACTGGTAGAGTTAGACTGATAGAGTTAGACTGGTAGAGTTAGACTGGTAGAGTTAGACTGATAGAGTTAGACTGATAGAGTTAGACTGATAGAGTTAGACTGATAGAGTTAGACTGATAGACTGGTAGAGTTAGACTGATAGAGTTAGACTGGTAGAGTTAGACTGGTAGAGTTAGACTGGTAGAGTTAGACTGATAGAGTTAGACTGGTAGAGTTAGACTGGTAGAGTTAGACTGGTAGAGTTAGACTGTAGAGTTAGACTGATAGAGTTAGACTGGTAGAGATAGACTGGTAGAGTTAGACTGGTAGAGTTAGACTGATAGAGTTAGACTGATAGAGTTAGAATGATAGAGTTAGACTGGTAGAGTTAGACTGATAGAGTTAGAATGATAGAGTTAGAGTGGTAGAGTTAGACTGGTAGAGTTAGACTGGTAGAGTTAGACTGGTAGAGTTAGACTGATAGAGTTAGACTGGTAGACTGGTAGAGTTAGACTGGTAGAGTTAGACTGATAGAGTTAGACTGATAGAGTTAGACTGGTAGAGATAGACTGGTAGAGTTAGACTGGTAGAGTTAGACTGATAGAGTTAGACTGATAGAGTTAGAATGATAGAGTTAGACTGGTAGAGTTAGACTGATAGAGTTAGACTGATAGAGTTAGACTGATAGAGTTAGACTGGTAGAGTTAGACTGGTAGAGTTAGACTGATAGAGTTAGACTGGTAGACTGGTAGAGTTAGACTGGTAGAGTTAGACTGGTAGAGTTAGACTGATAGAGTTAGACTGATAGACTGGTAGAGTTAGACTGGTAGAGTTAGACTGGTAGAGTTAGACTGGTAGAGTTAGACTGATAGAGTTAGACTGGTAGAGTTAGACTGATAGAGTTAGACTGGTAGAGTTAGACTGGTAGAGTTAGACTGGTAGAGTTAGACTGATAGAGTTAGACTGATAGACTGGTAGAGTTAGACTGGTAGAGTTAGACTGATAGAGTTAGACTGGTAGAGTTAGACTGGTGGAGTTAGACTGGTAGAGTTAGACTGATAGAGTTAGACTGATAGAGTTAGACTGATAGAGTTAGACTGATAGACTGGTAGAGTTAGACTGATAGACTGGTAGAGTTAGACTGGTAGAGTTAGACTGGTAGAGTTAGACTGGTAGAGTTAGACTGATAGACTGGTAGAGTTAGACTGGTAGAGTTAGACTGGTAGAGTTAGACTGATAAGAGTTAGACTGATAGACTGGTAGAGTTAGACTGATAGACTGGTAGAGTTAGACTGGTAGAGTTAGACTGGTAGAGTTAGACTGATAGAGTTAGACTGATAGACTGGTAGAGTTAGACTGGTAGAGTTAGACTGGTAGAGTTAGACTGATAGAGTTAGACTGATAGAGTTAGACTGGTAGAGTTAGACTGGTAGAGTTAGACTGATAGAGTTAGACTGATAGACTGGTAGAGTTAGACTGATAGAGTTAGACTGGTAGAGTTAGACTGGTAGAGTTAGACTGATAGAGTTAGACTGGTAGACTGGTAGAGTTAGACTGGTAGAGTTAGACTGATAGAGTTAGACTGATAGAGTTAGACTGGTAGAGTTAGACTGATAGAGTTAGACTGATAGAGTTAGACTGGTAGAGTTAGACTGATAGAGTTAGACTGGTAGAGTTAGACTGGTAGAGTTAGACTGGTAGAGTTAGACTGATAGACTGGTAGAGTTAGACTGATAGAGTTAGACTGGTAGAGTTAGACTGGTAGAGTTAGACTGATAGAGTTAGACTGATAGACTGGTAGAGTTAGACTGGTAGAGTTAGACTGGTAGAGTTAGACTGGTAGAGTTAGACTGATAGAGTTAGACTGATAGAGTTAGACTGGTAGAGTTAGACTGGTAGAGTTAGACTGATAGAGTTAGACTGGTAGAGTTAGACTGGTAGAGTTAGACTGGTAGAGTTAGACTGTTAGAGTTAGACTGATAGAGTTAGACTGATAGAGTTAGACTGGTAGAGTTAGACTGGTAGAGTTAGACTGTTAGAGTTAGACTGGTAGAGTTAGACTGATAGAGTGGTAGAGTTAGACTGGTAGAGTTAGACTGGTAGAGTTAGACTGGTAGAGTTAGACTGATAGAGTTAGACTGGTAGAGTTAGACTGATAGAGTTAGACTGGTAGAGTTAGACTGATAGAGTTAGACTGATAGAGTTAGACTGATAGAGTTAGAGTTAGACTGATAGAGTTAGACTGGTAGAGTTAGACTGGTAGAGTTAGACTGGTAGAGTTAGACTGATAGACTGGTAGAGTTAGACTGGTAGAGTTAGACTGGTAGAGTTAGACTGGTAGAGTTAGACTGGTAGAGTTAGACTGGTAGAGTTAGACTGATAGAGTTAGACTGATAGACTGGTAGAGTTAGACTGGTAGAGTTAGACTGGTAGAGTTAGACTGGTAGAGTTAGACTGATAGAGTTAGACTGATAGAGTTAGACTGGTAGAGTTAGACTGGTAGAGTTAGACTGGTAGAGTTAGACTGATAGAGTTAGACTGATAGACTGGTAGAGTTAGACTGGTAGAGTTAGACTGTTAGAGTTAGACTGGTAGAGTTAGACTGATAGAGTGGTAGAGTTAGACTGGTAGAGTTAGACTGGTAGAGTTAGACTGGTAGAGTTAGACTGATAGAGTTAGACTGGTAGAGTTAGACTGATAGAGTTAGACTGATAGAGTTAGACTGATAGAGTTAGAGTTAGACTGATAGAGTTAGACTGGTAGAGTTAGACTGGTAGAGTTAGACTGGTAGAGTTAGACTGATAGAGTTAGACTGATAGACTGGTAGAGTTAGACTGGTAGAGTTAGACTGATAGAGTTAGACTGGTAGAGTTAGACTGGTAGAGTTAGACTGGTAGAGTTAGACTGGTAGAGTTAGACTGATAGAGTTAGACTGGTAGAGTTAGACTGATAGAGTTAGACTGGTAGAGTTAGACTGGTAGAGTTAGACTGGTAGAGTTAGACTGATAGAGTTAGACTGATAGACTGGTAGAGTTAGACTGGTAGAGTTAGACTGATAGAGTTAGACTGGTAGAGTTAGACTGGTGGAGTTAGACTGGTAGAGTTAGACTGATAGAGTTAGACTGATAGAGTTAGACTGATAGAGTTAGACTGATAGACTGGTAGAGTTAGACTGATAGACTGGTAGAGTTAGACTGGTAGAGTTAGACTGGTAGAGTTAGACTGGTAGAGTTAGACTGATAGACTGGTAGAGTTAGACTGGTAGAGTTAGACTGGTAGAGTTAGACTGATAGAGTTAGACTGATAGACTGGTAGAGTTAGACTGATAGACTGGTAGAGTTAGACTGGTAGAGTTAGACTGGTAGAGTTAGACTGATAGAGTTAGACTGATAGACTGGTAGAGTTAGACTGGTAGAGTTAGACTGGTAGAGTTAGACTGATAGAGTTAGACTGATAGAGTTAGACTGGTAGAGTTAGACTGGTAGAGTTAGACTGATAGAGTTAGACTGATAGACTGGTAGAGTTAGACTGATAGAGTTAGACTGGTAGAGTTAGACTGGTAGAGTTAGACTGATAGAGTTAGACTGGTAGACTGGTAGAGTTAGACTGGTAGAGTTAGACTGATAGAGTTAGACTGATAGAGTTAGACTGGTAGAGTTAGACTGATAGAGTTAGACTGATAGAGTTAGACTGGTAGAGTTAGACTGATAGAGTTAGACTGGTAGAGTTAGACTGGTAGAGTTAGACTGGTAGAGTTAGACTGATAGACTGGTAGAGTTAGACTGATAGAGTTAGACTGGTAGAGTTAGACTGGTAGAGTTAGACTGATAGAGTTAGACTGATAGACTGGTAGAGTTAGACTGGTAGAGTTAGACTGATAGAGTTAGACTGGTAGAGTTAGACTGGTAGAGTTAGACTGATAGAGTTAGACTGATAGAGTTAGACTGATAGAGTTAGACTGATAGAGTTAGACTGATAGACTGGTAGAGTTAGACTGATAGAGTTAGACTGGTAGAGTTAGACTGGTAGAGTTAGACTGGTAGAGTTAGACTGATAGAGTTAGACTGGTAGAGTTAGACTGGTAGAGTTAGACTGGTAGAGTTAGACTGATAGAGTTAGACTGATAGAGTTAGACTGGTAGAGATAGACTGGTAGAGTTAGACTGGTAGAGTTAGACTGATAGAGTTAGACTGATAGAGTTAGAATGATAGAGTTAGACTGGTAGAGTTAGACTGATAGAGTTAGAATGATAGAGTTAGAGTGGTAGAGTTAGACTGGTAGAGTTAGACTGGTAGAGTTAGACTGGTAGAGTTAGACTGATAGAGTTAGACTGGTAGACTGGTAGAGTTAGACTGGTAGAGTTAGACTGATAGAGTTAGACTGATAGAGTTAGACTGGTAGAGATAGACTGGTAGAGTTAGACTGGTAGAGTTAGACTGATAGAGTTAGACTGATAGAGTTAGAATGATAGAGTTAGACTGGTAGAGTTAGACTGATAGAGTTAGACTGATAGAGTTAGAATGATAGAGTTAGAGTGGTAGAGTTAGACTGGTAGAGTTAGACTGATAGAGTTAGACTGGTAGACTGGTAGAGTTAGACTGGTAGAGTTAGACTGGTAGAGTTAGACTGATAGAGTTAGACTGATAGACTGGTAGAGTTAGACTGGTAGAGTTAGACTGGTAGAGTTAGACTGGTAGAGTTAGACTGATAGAGTTAGACTGGTAGAGTTAGACTGATAGAGTTAGACTGGTAGAGTTAGACTGGTAGAGTTAGACTGGTAGAGTTAGACTGATAGAGTTAGACTGATAGACTGGTAGAGTTAGACTGGTAGAGTTAGACTGATAGAGTTAGACTGGTAGAGTTAGACTGGTGGAGTTAGACTGGTAGAGTTAGACTGATAGAGTTAGACTGATAGAGTTAGACTGATAGAGTTAGACTGATAGACTGGTAGAGTTAGACTGATAGACTGGTAGAGTTAGACTGGTAGAGTTAGACTGGTAGAGTTAGACTGGTAGAGTTAGACTGATAGACTGGTAGAGTTAGACTGGTAGAGTTAGACTGGTAGAGTTAGACTGATAAGAGTTAGACTGATAGACTGGTAGAGTTAGACTGATAGACTGGTAGAGTTAGACTGGTAGAGTTAGACTGGTAGAGTTAGACTGATAGAGTTAGACTGATAGACTGGTAGAGTTAGACTGGTAGAGTTAGACTGGTAGAGTTAGACTGATAGAGTTAGACTGATAGAGTTAGACTGGTAGAGTTAGACTGGTAGAGTTAGACTGATAGAGTTAGACTGATAGACTGGTAGAGTTAGACTGATAGAGTTAGACTGGTAGAGTTAGACTGGTAGAGTTAGACTGATAGAGTTAGACTGGTAGACTGGTAGAGTTAGACTGGTAGAGTTAGACTGATAGAGTTAGACTGATAGAGTTAGACTGGTAGAGTTAGACTGATAGAGTTAGACTGATAGAGTTAGACTGGTAGAGTTAGACTGATAGAGTTAGACTGGTAGAGTTAGACTGGTAGAGTTAGACTGGTAGAGTTAGACTGATAGACTGGTAGAGTTAGACTGATAGAGTTAGACTGGTAGAGTTAGACTGGTAGAGTTAGACTGATAGAGTTAGACTGATAGACTGGTAGAGTTAGACTGGTAGAGTTAGACTGATAGAGTTAGACTGGTAGAGTTAGACTGGTAGAGTTAGACTGATAGAGTTAGACTGATAGAGTTAGACTGATAGAGTTAGACTGATAGACTGGTAGAGTTAGACTGATAGAGTTAGACTGGTAGAGTTAGACTGGTAGAGTTAGACTGGTAGAGTTAGACTGATAGAGTTAGACTGGTAGAGTTAGACTGGTAGAGTTAGACTGGTAGAGTTAGACTGATAGAGTTAGACTGATAGAGTTAGACTGGTAGAGATAGACTGGTAGAGTTAGACTGGTAGAGTTAGACTGATAGAGTTAGACTGATAGAGTTAGAATGATAGAGTTAGACTGGTAGAGTTAGACTGATAGAGTTAGAATGATAGAGTTAGAGTGGTAGAGTTAGACTGGTAGAGTTAGACTGGTAGAGTTAGACTGGTAGAGTTAGACTGATAGAGTTAGACTGGTAGACTGGTAGAGTTAGACTGGTAGAGTTAGACTGATAGAGTTAGACTGATAGAGTTAGACTGGTAGAGATAGACTGGTAGAGTTAGACTGGTAGAGTTAGACTGATAGAGTTAGACTGATAGAGTTAGAATGATAGAGTTAGACTGGTAGAGTTAGACTGATAGAGTTAGACTGATAGAGTTAGAATGATAGAGTTAGAGTGGTAGAGTTAGACTGGTAGAGTTAGACTGATAGAGTTAGACTGGTAGACTGGTAGAGTTAGACTGGTAGAGTTAGACTGGTAGAGTTAGACTGATAGAGTTAGACTGATAGACTGGTAGAGTTAGACTGGTAGAGTTAGACTGGTAGAGTTAGACTGGTAGAGTTAGACTGATAGAGTTAGACTGGTAGAGTTAGACTGATAGAGTTAGACTGGTAGAGTTAGACTGGTAGAGTTAGACTGGTAGAGTTAGACTGATAGAGTTAGACTGATAGACTGGTAGAGTTAGACTGGTAGAGTTAGACTGATAGAGTTAGACTGGTAGAGTTAGACTGGTGGAGTTAGACTGGTAGAGTTAGACTGATAGAGTTAGACTGATAGAGTTAGACTGATAGAGTTAGACTGATAGACTGGTAGAGTTAGACTGATAGACTGGTAGAGTTAGACTGGTAGAGTTAGACTGGTAGAGTTAGACTGGTAGAGTTAGACTGATAGACTGGTAGAGTTAGACTGGTAGAGTTAGACTGGTAGAGTTAGACTGATAAGAGTTAGACTGATAGACTGGTAGAGTTAGACTGATAGACTGGTAGAGTTAGACTGGTAGAGTTAGACTGGTAGAGTTAGACTGATAGAGTTAGACTGATAGACTGGTAGAGTTAGACTGGTAGAGTTAGACTGGTAGAGTTAGACTGATAGAGTTAGACTGATAGAGTTAGACTGGTAGAGTTAGACTGGTAGAGTTAGACTGATAGAGTTAGACTGATAGACTGGTAGAGTTAGACTGATAGAGTTAGACTGGTAGAGTTAGACTGGTAGAGTTAGACTGATAGAGTTAGACTGGTAGACTGGTAGAGTTAGACTGGTAGAGTTAGACTGATAGAGTTAGACTGATAGAGTTAGACTGGTAGAGTTAGACTGATAGAGTTAGACTGATAGAGTTAGACTGGTAGAGTTAGACTGATAGAGTTAGACTGGTAGAGTTAGACTGGTAGAGTTAGACTGGTAGAGTTAGACTGATAGACTGGTAGAGTTAGACTGATAGAGTTAGACTGGTAGAGTTAGACTGGTAGAGTTAGACTGATAGAGTTAGACTGATAGACTGGTAGAGTTAGACTGGTAGAGTTAGACTGATAGAGTTAGACTGGTAGAGTTAGACTGGTAGAGTTAGACTGATAGAGTTAGACTGATAGAGTTAGACTGATAGAGTTAGACTGATAGAGTTAGACTGATAGAGTTAGACTGATAGACTGGTAGAGTTAGACTGGTAGAGTTAGACTGGTAGAGTTAGACTGGTAGAGTTAGACTGATAGAGTTAGACTGGTAGAGTTAGACTGGTAGAGTTAGACTGGTAGAGTTAGACTGATAGAGTTAGACTGATAGAGTTAGACTGGTAGAGATAGACTGGTAGAGTTAGACTGGTAGAGTTAGACTGATAGAGTTAGACTGATAGAGTTAGAATGATAGAGTTAGACTGGTAGAGTTAGACTGATAGAGTTAGAATGATAGAGTTAGAGTGGTAGAGTTAGACTGGTAGAGTTAGACTGGTAGAGTTAGACTGGTAGAGTTAGACTGATAGAGTTAGACTGGTAGACTGGTAGAGTTAGACTGGTAGAGTTAGACTGATAGAGTTAGACTGATAGAGTTAGACTGGTAGAGATAGACTGGTAGAGTTAGACTGGTAGAGTTAGACTGATAGAGTTAGACTGATAGAGTTAGAATGATAGAGTTAGACTGGTAGAGTTAGACTGATAGAGTTAGACTGATAGAGTTAGAATGATAGAGTTAGAGTGGTAGAGTTAGACTGGTAGAGTTAGACTGATAGAGTTAGACTGGTAGACTGGTAGAGTTAGACTGGTAGAGTTAGACTGGTAGAGTTAGACTGATAGAGTTAGAATGATAGAGTTAGACTGGTAGAGTTAGACTGGTAGAGTTAGACTGGTAGAGTTAGACTGATAGAGTTAGAATGATAGAGTTAGACTGGTAGAGTTAGACTGGTAGAGTTAGACTGGTAGAGTTAGACTGATAGAGTTAGAATGATAGAGTTAGACTGGTAGAGTTAGACTGATAGAGTTAGACTGATAGAGTTAGACTGATAGAGTTAGACTGATAGAGTTAGACTGGTAGAGTTAGACTGGTAGAGTTAGACTGATAGAGTTAGACTGATAGACTGGTAGAGTTAAACTGATAGAGTTAGACTGGTAGAGTTAGACTGGTAGAGTTAGACTGGTAGAGTTAGACTGATAGAGTTAGACTGGTAGAGTTAGACTGGTAGAGTTAGACTGGTAGAGTTAGACTGATAGAGTTAGACTGGTAGAGTTAGACTGGTAGAGTTAGACTGATAGAGTTAGACTGATAGAGTTAGACTGGTAGAGATAGACTGGTAGAGTTAGACTGGTAGAGTTAGACTGATAGAGTTAGACTGATAGAGTTAGAATGATAGAGTTAGACTGGTAGAGTTAGACTGATAGAGTTAGAATGATAGAGTTAGAGTGGTAGAGTTAGACTGGTAGAGTTAGACTGGTAGAGTTAGACTGGTAGAGTTAGACTGATAGAGTTAGACTGGTAGACTGGTAGAGTTAGACTGGTAGAGTTAGACTGATAGAGTTAGACTGATAGAGTTAGACTGGTAGAGATAGACTGGTAGAGTTAGACTGGTAGAGTTAGACTGATAGAGTTAGACTGATAGAGTTAGAATGATAGAGTTAGACTGGTAGAGTTAGACTGATAGAGTTAGACTGATAGAGTTAGAATGATAGAGTTAGAGTGGTAGAGTTAGACTGGTAGAGTTAGACTGATAGAGTTAGACTGGTAGACTGGTAGAGTTAGACTGGTAGAGTTAGACTGGTAGAGTTAGACTGATAGAGTTAGACTGATAGACTGGTAGAGTTAGACTGGTAGAGTTAGACTGGTAGAGTTAGACTGGTAGAGTTAGACTGATAGAGTTAGACTGGTAGAGTTAGACTGATAGAGTTAGACTGGTAGAGTTAGACTGGTAGAGTTAGACTGGTAGAGTTAGACTGATAGAGTTAGACTGATAGACTGGTAGAGTTAGACTGGTAGAGTTAGACTGATAGAGTTAGACTGGTAGAGTTAGACTGGTGGAGTTAGACTGGTAGAGTTAGACTGATAGAGTTAGACTGATAGAGTTAGACTGATAGAGTTAGACTGATAGACTGGTAGAGTTAGACTGATAGACTGGTAGAGTTAGACTGGTAGAGTTAGACTGGTAGAGTTAGACTGGTAGAGTTAGACTGATAGACTGGTAGAGTTAGACTGGTAGAGTTAGACTGATAAGAGTTAGACTGATAGACTGGTAGAGTTAGACTGATAGACTGGTAGAGTTAGACTGGTAGAGTTAGACTGGTAGAGTTAGACTGATAGAGTTAGACTGATAGACTGGTAGAGTTAGACTGGTAGAGTTAGACTGGTAGAGTTAGACTGATAGAGTTAGACTGATAGAGTTAGACTGGTAGAGTTAGACTGGTAGAGTTAGACTGATAGAGTTAGACTGATAGACTGGTAGAGTTAGACTGATAGAGTTAGACTGGTAGAGTTAGACTGGTAGAGTTAGACTGATAGAGTTAGACTGGTAGACTGGTAGAGTTAGACTGGTAGAGTTAGACTGATAGAGTTAGACTGATAGAGTTAGACTGGTAGAGTTAGACTGATAGAGTTAGACTGATAGAGTTAGACTGGTAGAGTTAGACTGATAGAGTTAGACTGGTAGAGTTAGACTGGTAGAGTTAGACTGGTAGAGTTAGACTGATAGACTGGTAGAGTTAGACTGATAGAGTTAGACTGGTAGAGTTAGACTGGTAGAGTTAGACTGATAGAGTTAGACTGATAGACTGGTAGAGTTAGACTGGTAGAGTTAGACTGATAGAGTTAGACTGGTAGAGTTAGACTGGTAGAGTTAGACTGATAGAGTTAGACTGATAGAGTTAGACTGATAGAGTTAGACTGATAGAGTTAGACTGATAGACTGGTAGAGTTAGACTGATAGAGTTAGACTGGTAGAGTTAGACTGGTAGAGTTAGACTGGTAGAGTTAGACTGATAGAGTTAGACTGATAGAGTTAGACTGGTAGAGTTAGACTGGTAGAGTTAGACTGGTAGAGTTAGACTGGTAGAGTTAGACTGATAGAGTTAGACTGATAGAGTTAGACTGGTAGAGATAGACTGGTAGAGTTAGACTGGTAGAGTTAGACTGATAGAGTTAGACTGATAGAGTTAGAATGATAGAGTTAGACTGGTAGAGTTAGACTGATAGAGTTAGAATGATAGAGTTAGAGTGGTAGAGTTAGACTGGTAGAGTTAGACTGGTAGAGTTAGACTGGTAGAGTTAGACTGATAGAGTTAGACTGGTAGACTGGTAGAGTTAGACTGGTAGAGTTAGACTGATAGAGTTAGACTGATAGAGTTAGACTGGTAGAGATAGACTGGTAGAGTTAGACTGGTAGAGTTAGACTGATAGAGTTAGACTGATAGAGTTAGAATGATAGAGTTAGACTGGTAGAGTTAGACTGATAGAGTTAGACTGATAGAGTTAGAATGATAGAGTTAGAGTGGTAGAGTTAGACTGGTAGAGTTAGACTGATAGAGTTAGACTGGTAGACTGGTAGAGTTAGACTGGTAGAGTTAGACTGGTAGAGTTAGACTGATAGAGTTAGAATGATAGAGTTAGACTGGTAGAGTTAGACTGGTAGAGTTAGACTGGTAGAGTTAGACTGATAGAGTTAGAATGATAGAGTTAGACTGGTAGAGTTAGACTGGTAGAGTTAGACTGGTAGAGTTAGACTGATAGAGTTAGAATGATAGAGTTAGACTGGTAGAGTTAGACTGATAGAGTTAGACTGATAGAGTTAGACTGATAGAGTTAGACTGGTAGAGTTAGACTGGTAGAGTTAGACTGATAGAGTTAGACTGATAGACTGGTAGAGTTAAACTGATAGAGTTAGACTGGTAGAGTTAGACTGGTAGAGTTAGACTGATAGAGGTAGACTGGTAGAGTTCGACTGGTAGAGTTAGACTGTTAGAGTTAGACTGATAGAGTTAGACTGATAGAGTTAGACTGGTAGAGTTAGACTGGTAGAGTTAGACTGATAGACTGGTAGAGTTAGACTGGTAGAGTTAGACTGGTAGAGTTAGACTGGTAGAGTTAGACTGATAGAGTTAGACTGGTAGAGTTAGACTGATAGAGTTAGACTGATAGACTGGTAGAGTTAAACTGATAGAGTTAGACTGGTAGAGTTAGACTGGTAGAGTTAGACTGATAGAGTTAGACTGGTAGAGTTAGACTGGTAGAGTTAGACTGATAGACTGGTAGAGTTAGACTGGTAGAGTTAGACTGGTAGAGTTAGACTGGTAGAGTTAGACTGATAGAGTTAGACTGGTAGAGTTAGACTGGTAGAGTTAGACTGATAGACTGGTAGAGTTAAACTGATAGAGTTAGACTGGTAGAGTTAGACTGGTAGAGTTAGACTGGTAGAGTTAGACTGATAGAGGTAGACTGGTAGAGTTCGACTGGTAGAGTTAGACTGTTAGAGTTAGACTGATAGAGTTAGACTGATAGAGTTAGACTGGTAGAGTTAGACTGGTAGAGTTAGACTGATAGACTGGTAGAGTTAGACTGGTAGAGTTAGACTGGTAGAGTTAGACTGGTAGAGTTAGACTGATAGAGTTAGACTGGTAGAGTTAGACTGATAGAGTTAGACTGATAGACTGGTAGAGTTAAACTGATAGAGTTAGACTGGTAGAGTTAGACTGGTAGAGTTAGACTGATAGAGTTAGACTGGTAGAGTTAGACTGGTAGAGTTAGACTGATAGACTGGTAGAGTTAGACTGGTAGAGTTAGACTGGTAGAGTTAGACTGGTAGAGTTAGACTGATAGAGTTAGACTGGTAGAGTTAGACTGGTAGAGTTAGACTGATAGACTGGTAGAGTTAGACTGGTAGAGTTAGACTGGTAGAGTTAGACTGATAGAGTTAGACTGATAGAGTTAGACTGGTAGAGTTAGACTGGTAGAGTTAGACTGGTAGAGTTAGACTGGTAGAGTTAGACTGATAGACTGGTAGAGTTAGACTGGTAGAGTTAGACTGGTAGAGTTAGACTGGTAGAGTTAGACTGATAGAGTTAGACTGATAGACTGGTAGAGTTAGACTGGTAGAGTTAGACTGGTAGAGTTAGACTGGTAGAGTTAGACTGGTAGAGTTAGACTGGTGAACCTTCGGTTGATGGTTGCTGTTCCATCCGTAATAAGCCCTTCTCCTGTCGGTGTGACGACCGTGGAGCGTGGGCGGGGTTCTGGGCGTAGCTCAGTGTGTTGCCGCGGGGACTGGATCTGGGCGGAGTCTGTCTGGTCGGTGAGCGGACCGCTGATGGTCCGACGGCGATTCATGATATCATCATCAGACCCGAGACCACCTGACCCGGCCTGACGACGGTGACGCCGCCGGACTAACCTGACGGATTATACACACATTACACATGAGACCCCAGACCACCTGACCCGGCCTGGCGACGATTACACATGAGACCCCAGACCACCTGACCCGGCCTGGCGACGATTACACATGAGACCCCAGACCACCTGACCCGGCCTGGCGACGATTACACATGAGCCGTTGGGGCGGGATTGGCCCCTAGGGTAGGGGTCTGTGGGCGGGATTGGCCCCCAGGGTAGGGGTTTGTGGGCAGGATTGGCCCCTAGGGTAGGGGTCTGTGGGCGGGATTGGCCCCTAGGGTTGGGGTCTGTGGGCGGGATTGGCCCCTAGGGCAGGGGTCTGTGGGCGGGATTGGCCCCTAGGGCAGGGGTCTGTGGGCGGGATTGGCCCCTAGGGTCGGGGTCTGTGGGCGGGATTGGCCCCTAGGGTAGGGGTCTGTGGGCGGGATTGGCCCCTAGGGTCGGGGTCTGTGGGCGGGATTGGCCCCTAGGGTTGGGGTCTGTGGGTGGGATTGGCCCCCAGGGTAGGGGTCTGTGGGCGGGATTGGCCCCTAGGGCAGGGGTCTGTGGGTGGGATTGGCCCTTAGGGTAGGAGTCTGTGGGTGCGATTGGCCTCGGGTAGGGGTCTGTGGGTGCGATTGGCCTAGGGTAGGGGTCTGTGTGTGGAAATGACACCTAGGGTAGAGGTCTGTGGGTGGGATTGGCCCCTAGGGTTGGGTGCTTTGACCCCGAGGGTAGGGTGCTTTGACCCCTAGGGTTGGGTGCTTTGACCCCTAGGGTTGGGTGCTTTGACCCCAAGGGTAGGGGTCTGTGGGTGGAAATGACCCCTCGGGTATGGGGCTTTGACCATGTCTGGTTTAGCGGTAGGAACTCGTTTGGTCCAATCAGATGCTGGGTCCTATATTAATGAATATAATCTGAATCCTATTCATTAAAATGGCCAATTTGGGTGCAATCAATTAGCTTCATTCGTCAGAGATGAAAATAATGTTTCAGGTTTATTGTATCTGAACATGAGATGGTGGGTGTTGAAGACAAGACAGACAGACAGACAGACAGACAGACAGACAGACAGACAGACCTGTGTAGGGTTGAGGTAGCTGCCTCTGCCTCCCATGGTTCTGGGCAGGGTCTTGGCCCCTCCCCCTCCAGGACCAACTCCTCCCATCGATGTCTCCAACATGGCGGCGATGCCCGGACGCTCCCCGCCCCCTCTGACCTCACCAGACCCCCTCCCCCCCTCCTCTCCGCCAGCCCTCCACAGTCGCTGGCTCTCCTCTCCCTGATCCCTACTACCCCCAGCCCCTCCCCCAGCCCGTCGCCCCCGGAGATGGAGGAACATGACCGTTTGGGCGGAGTCGGGGGCCGGCCTTTCCTCCTGGGCCGCAGCGTGACTGATGATTGGCTACGGTTGACAGTTGCGTCATTGGGGTCGGAGCGTTGAGCCGAGCTGCTGCGGCAGACCGTGGCGTATCTAGGGGCGAAGTCTGTAACCGAGAGGGCATCGGTTTCGTACCCCGAGTAGCCAATCAGGCTGTGAGTTCGCCGATGCTCCTCCTCCATTGGCAGACAGAGTAAAGGAACAGACACACCCCCTTCTTGGACTGGCGAATCAGCTGTCGGGGGCTGGGTGGAGGGGTGGGCTCGAGCCTTGTGGGTCTTGGTGGGAGTGTGAGGTGGGGAGGGTGTGTGTGTTGGGGACTCAATCCCTGGCCGGGGTTTAGTGAGGGGGGGCCTCTGACCCCTCCCTGTGGATGGAAGTGGGGTAGAGGGGGGAGGAGTGGAGGAGGATGGAGGGGTGGAGCCAGAAGGAGGGGTGGAGCCAGAAGGAGGGGTAGAAGGCTGAGAGATACTCTCTCCTCTCTGGAACTTCCCCAGTCTCCTCACTGCTAACATCATCTTCTTTTGGTGGCCTGAGAGAGAGACAGGGACAGAGAGAGAGAAAGAGAGAGAGAGACAGGGACAGAGAGACAGATACAGAGAGACAGAGCAAGAGAGAGAGACACAGAGACAGAGAGAGACACACACAGACAGAGAAAGAGAGACAGAGAGACATAGAGCAAGAGAGAGAGGGACAGAGAGAGAGAGAGAGAGAGACAGGGACAGAGAGAGAGAGAGAAAGATACAGAGACATAGAGCGAGAGAGACACAGAGACGGAGAGAGACAGAGAGACACAGAGACGGAGTGAGACAGAGAGACTCACACAGAGAGAGTGAAATAATCTGTCTCTCTGTGTCCTTTAAAACATCTCTGATAATCTGTCTCTCTGTGTCCTTTAAAATCTCTCTGATAATCTGTCTCTCTGTGTCCTTTAATATCTCTCTGATAATCTGTCTCTCTGTGTCCTTTAATATCTCTCTGATAATCTGTCTCTCTGTGTCCTTTAAAACATCTCTGGTAATCTGTCTCTCTGTCTCTCTGTGTCCATGTATCTAGAACATTTCAAGCTACCCAGTTTGGTGATGTCTATCTCCCGTGTGTCCTATCAGCTTGGTGATGTCTATCTCCTGTGTGTCCTACCAGCTTGGTGATGTCTATCTCCCGTGTGTCCTACCAGCTTGGTGATGTCTATCTCCAACCAGCTTGGTGATGTCTATCTCCTGTGTGTCCTACCAGCTTGGTGATGTCTATCTCCTACCAGCTTGGTGATGTCTATCTCCTGTGTGTCCTACCAGCTTGGTGATGTCTATCTCCTACCAGCTTGGTGATGTCTATCTCCTGTGTGTCCTACCAGCTTGGTGATGTCTATCTCCTACCAGCTTGGTGATGTCTATCTCCTACCAGCTTGGTGATGTCTATCTCCTACCAGCTTGGTGATGTCTATCTCCTACCAGCTTGGTGATGTCTATCTCCTGTGTGTCCTACCAGCTTGGTGATGTCTATCTCCTACCAGCTTGGTGATGTCTATCTCCCGTGTGTCCTACCAGCTTGGTGATGTCTATCTCCTGTGTGTCCTACCAGCTTGGTGATGTCTATCTCCTGTGTGTCCTACCAGCTTGGTGATGTCTATCTCCTACCAGCTTGGTGATGTCTATCTCCTGTGTGTCCTACCAGCTTGGTGATGTCTATCTCCTACCAGCTTGGTGATGTCTATCTCCTACCAGCTTGGTGATGTCTATCTCCTACCAGCTTGGTGATGTCTATCTCCTACCAGCTTGGTGATGTCTATCTCCTGTGTGTCCTACCAGCTTGGTGATGTCTATCTCCTACCAGCTTGGTGATGTCTATCTCCCGTGTGTCCTACCAGCTTGGTGATGTCTATCTCCTGTGTGTCCTACCAGCTTGGTGATGTCTATCTCCTGTGTGTCCTACCAGCTTGGTGATGTCTATCTCCTACCAGCTTGGTGATGTCTATCTCCTGTGTGTCCTACCAGCTTGGTGATGTCTATCTCCTACCAGCTTGGTGATGTCTATCTCCTGTGTATCCTACCAGCTTGGTGATGTCTATCTCCTACCAGCTTGGTGATGTCTATCTCCTACCAGCTTGGTGATGTCTATCTCCCGTGTGTCCAATCAGCTTGGTGATGTCTATCTCCTACCAGCTTGGTGATGTCTATCTCCTACCAGCTTGGTGATGTCTATCTCCTACCAGCTTGGTGATGTCTATCTCCTACCAGCTTGGTGATGTCTATCTCCCATGTGTCCTACCCAGCTTGGTGATGCCAATCTCCTTCAGGTCCTCCCAGCTGATCTCAGTGATGAAGTCGATGTTGTCATATCCATTTTGCACCAGAACCTGGTAGTACTGGTTCAGCCCTATCGCTGACAACCACTCTGCCAGGCTGGCCTACACACACACACACACACACACACACACAGACACAGACACAGACACACACACACACACACACACACACACACACACACACACACACACACACACACACACACACACACACACACACACACACACACACAGATATTAGGACAGATACACATGTGTTCATATGTATTTAGTATGATTTCTCAAATGTATAATATTGGTATATTCCAGAGTATCCTCATTACTATTGGTATGGCCCAGAGTACCCTCATTAATATTGGTATGGCCCAGAGTACCATCATTAATATTGGTATGGACCAGAGTATCCTCATTAAAATCAGTATGGCTAGAGAGTATCCTCATTAATATTGGTATGGACCAGAGTACCCTCATTACTATTGGTATGGCCCAGAGTATCCTCATTAATATTGGTATGGCCCAGAGTATCCTCATTAATATTGGTATGGCCCAGAGTATCCTCATTAATATCAGTATGGCCCAGAGTATCCTCATTAATATTGGTATGGCCCAGAGTATCCTCATTAATATTGGTATGGCCCAGAGTATCCCCATAATATCGGTATGGCCCAGAGTACCCCCATTAATATTGGTATGGCCCAGAGTATCCTCATTAATATTGGTATGGCCCAGAGTATCCTTATTAATATCGGTATGGCCCAGAGTATCCTCATTAATATCAGTATGGCCCAGAGTATCCCCATAATATCGGTATGGCCCAGAGTACCCCCATTAATATTGGTATGGCCCAGAGTATCCTCATTAATATTGGTATGGCCCAGAGTATCCTCATTAATATCGGTATCATTAATATTGGTATGGCCCAGAGTATCCTCATTAATATTGGTATGGCCCAGAGTATCCTCATTAATATCGGTATCATTAATATTGGGATGGCCCAGAGTATCCTTATTAATATTGGTATGGCCCAGAGTATCCTCATTAATATTGGTATGGCCCAGAGTATCCTCATTAATATTGGTATGGCCCAGAATATCCTCATAAATATCGGTATGGCCCAGAATATCCTCTTTAATATTGGTATGGCCCAGAATATCCTCTTTAATATTGGTATGGCCCAGAGTATCCTCATTAATATTGGTATGGCCCAGAATATCCTCATTAATATTGGTATGGCCCAGAGTATCCTCATTAATATTGGTATGGCCCAGAGTATCCTCATTAATATTGGTATGGCCCAGAGAATCCTCATTAATATTGGTATGGCCCAGAGTATCCTCATTAATATTGGTATGGCCCAGAATATCCTCTTTAATATTGGTATGGCCCAGAGTATCCTCATTAATATTGGTATGGCCCAGAGTATCCTCATTAATATTGGTATGGCCCAGAATATACTCATTAATATTGGTATGGCCCAGAATATCCTCTTTAATATTGGTATGGCCCAGAATATCCTCATTAATATTGGTATGGCCCAGAATATCCTCTTTAATATTGGTATGGCCCAGAATATCCTCATTAATATTGGTATGGCCCAGAATATCCTCTTTAATATTGGTATGGCCCAGAATATCCTCATTAATATTGGTATGGCCCAGAATATCCTCATTAATATTGGTATGGCCCAGAATATCCTCATTAATATTGGTATGGCCCAGAATATCCTCTTTAATATTGGTATGGCCCAGAATATCCTCTTTAATATTGGTATGGCCCAGAGTATCCTCATTAATATTGGTATGGCCCAGAATATCCTCATTAATATTGGTATGGCCCAGAATATCCTCTTTAATATTGGTATGGCCCAGAATATCCTCATTAATATTGGTATGGCCCAGAATATCCTCTTTAATATTGGTATGGCCCAGAATATCCTCATTAATATTGGTATGGCCCAGAATATCCTCTTTAATATTGGTATGGCCCAGAATATCCTCATTAATATTGGTATGGCCCAGAATATCCTCATTAATATTGGTATGGCCCAGAATATCCTCATTAATATTGGTATGGCCCAGAATATCCTCATTAATATTGGTATGGCCCAGAGTATCCTCATTAATATTGGTATGGCCCAGAGTATCCTCATTAATATTGGTATGGCCCAGAATATCCTCATTAATATTGGTATGGCCCAGAATATCCTCATTAATATTGGTATGGCCCAGAATATCCTCTTTAATATTGGTATGGCCCAGAATATCCTCATTAATATTGGTATGGCCCAGAATATCCTCATTAATATTGGTATGGCCCAGAATATCCTCATTAATATTGGTATGGCCCAGAATATCCTCATTAATATTGGTATGGCCCAGAGTATCCTCATTAATATTGGTATGGCCCAGAGTATCCTCATTAATATTGGTATGGCCCAAAATATCCTCATTAATATTGGTATGGCCCAGAATATCCTCATTAATATTGGTATGGCCCAGAATATCCTCATTAATATTGGTATGGCCCAAAATATCCTCATTAATATTGGTATGGCCCAGAATATCCTCTTTAATATTGGTATGGCCCAGAATATCCTCATTAATATTGGTATGGCCCAGAGTATCCTCATTAATATTGGTATGGCCCAGAGTACCCTCATTAATATTGGTATGGCCCAGAATATCCTCATTAATATTGGTATGGCCCAGAGTACCCTCATTAATATTGGTATGGCCCAGAATATCCTCTTTAATATTGGTATGGCCCAGAGTATCCTCTTTAATATTGGTATGGCCCAGAATATCCTCATTAATATTGGTATGGCCCAGAATATCCTCATTAATATTGGTATGGCCCAGAGAATCTGGAAGACACATGGAGTCTTCAACATGTGTCTTCAGACGTATTGGGGCATTGTGTCTCAAGATAAAGGTGGTGGCTCGGAATGTGTTCTTACTGGTTTGTGGTCAGGGAGCCAGTCACCAGACGGCAGTTTGCTGATCTCTGATGTCATCTTCTTACGATGGCCTGGTTTAGTTACACCGATTGCTGTCAGGTCCTGCACAAACAGACACACACACACCACACACACACACACACACACACACACACAAAAACAGACAGACACACACACACACACACACACACACACACACACACACACACACACACACACACACACACACACACACACACACACACACACACACACACACACACACACACACAAGGACAGACACACACACACACACACACACACACACAGTTAACCCACACTCATCCTCTCTCACACACCTCACTGATGTACATGAATAAACATTAGCTTTATGCAAATGAAGCGGTAAATAATAGTGATGCGTGATTGGCAGACAACTCAGAGTGGGTCAGAGGTCACAGAGACAGGAGGGTCATGATGACATCACCAGGTCAGGGGTCAGGAGGAGGCCACGCCCCCACAGATAGGACATACGGGATGCCGGGGTAGAGGTTGGGATGACACGTGGTGTTGGGGTCAGGGGTCATCTTACCTCGGGGGTCATGTGGCCTATGGTGTCTAGGTCATAGCCAGCGGTGAGGAGGTGAGTGGTGTAGAACTGCAGCTGACACTCAGTCAACCAGGTCACTACCGCCTCACTCTAGAACACAGAACACTCTCATTGTTCTAGAACACACACTCAGCTCTACACTGTAGAACACACACTCAGATCGAGAACAATCTAGAATACACACAGCTCTACACTGTAGAACACACACTCAGATCTAGAACACTGTATAACACACACTCAGCTCTAGAACACACACTCAGTTCTAGAACAATCTAGAACACACACAGCTCTATACTGTAGAACACACACTCAGCTCTAGAACACTGTAGAACACACACTCAGCTCTAGAACACTGTAGAACACACACTCAGCTCTAGAACAATCTAGAACACACACTCAGCTCTAGAACACTATAGAACACACACAGCTCTACACTGTAGAACACACACTCTGCTCTAGAACACTGTAGAATACACACTCAGCTCTAGAACACTGTAGAACACACACTCAGCTATAGAACACTGTAGAACACACACTCAGCTCTAGAGCACTGTAGAACACACACTCAACTATAGAACACACATTTAGCTCTAGAACACTCTAGAACACACACTCAGCTCTAGAACACTGTAGAACACATACTCAGCTCTAGAACACTGTAGAAGACAAGCTCAGCTCTAGAACACTCTAGAACACACACTTAAGTCTAGAACACTGTAGAAGACAAACTCAGCTCTAGAACACTCTAGAACACACACTCAGCTCTACACTGTAGAACACACACTCAGCTCTAGAACACTGTAGAACACACACTCAGCTCTACACTGTAGAACACACACTCAGCTCTACATTGTAGAACACACACTCAGCTCTACACTGTAGAACACACACTCAGCTCTAGAACACTGTAGAACACACACTCAATTCTAGAACACACACTCAGCTCTACACTGTAGAACACACACTCAGCTCTAGAACACTGTAGAACACACACTCAGCTCTACACTGTAGAACACACACTCAGCTCTACATTGCAGAACACACACTGAAGACTAGAACTATCAGCATTCTCAGACCTCTTCAACCGAACACTCTCATTGTTCTAGAACACAGAATATTCTCAGATCTCTAGAACATAGATACCAGAGTTCTAGAACAGGGTGGGGGAGGGAGGAGGGAGTCCAGAGGCTCTGTATGTCTCTGTGAGGTCAGGTGACACAGCTCAGCTCAGTGATTGGTTGTTAGGGTTAGACTGACATGCTTTACCCCCAGGGGGCAGTAGAGATGCCATCTAATCATCTAACCTCTCGTTGAAGCCACGGAGGTTCAAGCCCGACCGCAGTATCGCAGGCCTTGTTAGTAGAAAACAGTATCCCCAATTATAGTGAACGGACAAATGGCAATCTTCATTTAAAAAAATTATCACGGTACCAAATATTGTGTCTAATACACCAGAAGTATGTCCTTGAACCGATTATTAAGAAATTGTACACAGAATAATTTGTAAGGGTAATTGTAGCTGCTAATGGCAGCAGGCAGTACCCTGGTCGGCCTTCAACTTGAGTTACTCAACGACAGGGGTCAACACTGAGACAGCCTGCAACGTCACTTACTGAATTAGGACTGACTGCACATGTTCTGTATCCATGAGACTCGAGTTCAGGAAGTGAAAAGAACCTGGCCTTCAAATACACTACTGAGTCTTCCCATAGGAATGAATGGGGTCACATGATCGGTGGCTTTGTCCATTCTTTTTACAGTCATTGCATCTAACTACATCTTTCTGATGGGACGTTAAACGGGTGTCCTGACTCTCTGTGGTCACTAAAGATCCCATGGCTCTTATTGTTAGAGTAGGAGTGTTAACCACGGTGTCCTGACTCACTTATCGGTAGGGGTGTTAACCACGGTGTCCTGACTCTCTTATTGTTAGAGTAGGGGTGTTAACCACGGTGTCCTGACTCTCTTATTGTTAGAGTAGGGGTGTTAACCACGGTGTCCTGACTCTCTTATTGTTAGAGTAGGGGTGTTAAACACGGTGTCCTGGCTCTCTTATTGTTAGAGTAGCGGTGTTAACCACGGTGTCCTGACTCTCTTATTGTTAGAGTAGGGGTGTTAACCACGGTGTCCTGACTCTCTTATTGTTAGAGTAGGGGTGTTAACCACGGTGTCCTGACTCTCTTATTGTTAGAGTAGGGGTGTTAACCACGGTGTCCTGACTCTCTTATTGTTAGAGTAGGGGTGTTAACCACGGTGTCCTGACTCTCTTATTGTTAGAGTAGGGGTGTTAACCACGGTGTCCTGACTCTCTTATTGTTAGAGTAGGGGTGTTAACCACGGTGTCCTGACTCTCTTATTGTTAGAGTAGGGGTGTTAACCACGGTGTCCTGACTCTCTTATTGTTAGAGTAGGGGTGTTAACCACGGTGTCCTGACTCTCTTATTGTTAGAGTAGGGGTGTTAACCACGGTGTCCTGACTCTCTTATTGTTAGAGTAGGGGTGTTAACCTCGGTGTCCTGACTCTCTTATTGTTAGAGTAGGGGTGTTAACCTCGGTGTCCTGACTCTCTTATTGTTAGAGTAGGGGTGTTAACCACGGTGTCCTGACTCTCTTATTGTTAGAGTAGGGGTGTTAACCACGGTGTCCTGACTCTCTTATTGTTAGAGTAGGGGTGTTAACCACGGTGTCCTGACTCTCTTATTGTTAGAGTAGGGGTGTTAACCACGGTGTCCTGACTCTCTTATTGTTAGAGTAGGGGTGTTAACCACGGTGTCCTGACTCTCTTATTGGTAGAGTAGGGGTGTTAACCACGGTGTCCTGACTCTCTTATTGTTAGAGTAGGGGTGTTAACCCCGGTGTCCTGACTCTCTTATTGTTAGAGTAGGGGTGTTAACCCTGGTGTCCTGACTCTCTTATTGTTAGAGTAGGGGTGTTAACCACGGTGTCCTGACTCTCTTATTGTTAGAGTAGGGGTGTTAACCACGGTGTCCTGACTCTCTTATTGTTAGAGTAGGGGTGTTAACCACGGTGTCCTGACTCTCTTATTGTTAGAGTAGGGGTGTTAACCACGGTGTCCTGACTCTCTTATTGTTAGAGTAGGGGTGTTAACCATGGTGTCCTGACTCTCTTATTGTTAGAGTAGGGGTGTTAACCACGGTGTCCTGACTCTCTTATTGTTAGAGTAGGGGTGTTAACCACGGTGTCCTGACTCTCTTATTGTTAGAGTAGGGGTGTTAACCACGGTGTCCTGACTCTCTTATTGTTAGAGTAGGGGTGTTAACCACGGTGTCCTGACTCTCTTATTGTTAGAGTAGGGGTGTTAACCACGGTGTCCTGACTCTCTTATTGTTAGAGTAGGGGTGTTAACCACGGTGTCCTGACTCTCTTATTGTTAGAGTAGGGGTGTTAACCACGGTGTCCTGACTCTCTTATTGTTAGAGTAGGGGTGTTAACCACGGTGTCCTGACTCTCTTATTGTTAGAGTAGGGGTGTTAACCTCGGTGTCCTGACTCTCTTATTGTTAGAGTAGGGGTGTTAACCACGGTGTCCTGACTCTCTTATTGTTAGAGTAGGGGTGTTAACCACGGTGTCCTGACTCTCTTATTGTTAGAGTAGGGGTGTTAACCACGGTGTCCTGACTCTCTTATTGTTAGAGTAGGGGTGTTAACCCTGGTGTCCTGACTCTCTTATTGTTAGAGTTGGGGTGTTAACCACGGTGTCCTGACTCTCTTATTGTTAGAGTAGGGGTGTTAACCTCGGTGTCCTGACTCTCTTATTGTTAGAGTAGGGGTGTTAACCACGGTGTCCTGACTCTCTTATTGTTAGAGTAGGGGTGTTAACCACGGTGTCCTGACTCTCTTATTGTTAGAGTAGGGGTGTTAACCACGGTGTCCTGACTCTCTTATTGTTAGAGTAGGGGTGTTAACCACGGTGTCCTGACTCTCTTATTGTTAGAGTAGGGGTGTTAACCACGGTGTCCTGACTCTCTTATTGTTAGAGTAGGGGTGTTAACCACGGTGTCCTGACTCTCTTATTGTTAGAGTAGGGGTGTTAACCACGGTGTCCTGACTCTCTTATTGTTAGAGTAGGGGTGTTAACCACGGTGTCCTGACTCTCTTATTGTTAGAGTAGGGGTGTTAACCACGGTGTCCTGACTCTCTTATTGTTAGAGTAGGGGTGTTAACCACGGTGTCCTGACTCTCTTATTGTTAGAGTAGGGGTGTTAACCACGGTGTCCTGACTCTCTTATTGTTAGAGTAGGGGTGTTAACCACGGTGTCCTGACTCTCTTATTGTTAGAGTAGGGGTGTTAACCACGGTTTCCTGACTCTCTTATTGTTAGAGTAGGGGTGTTAACCACGGTGTCCTGACTCTCTTATTGTTAGAGTAGGGGTGTTAACCATGGTGTCCTGACTCTCTTATTGTTAGAGTAGGGGTGTTAACCACGGTGTCCTGACTCTCTTATTGTTAGAGTAGGGGTGTTAACCACGGTGTCCTGACTCTCTTATTGTTAGAGTAGGGGTGTTAACCACGGTGTCCTGACTCTCTTATTGTTAGTGGTGTTAACCACGGTGTCCTGACTCTCTTATTGTTAGAGTAGGGGTGTTAACCACGGTGTCCTGACTCTCTTATTGTTAGAGTAGGGGTGTTAACCACGGTGTCCTGACTCTCTTATCGGTAGGGGTGTTAACCACGGTGTCCTGACTCTCTTATTGTTAGAGTAGGGGTGTTAACCACGGTGTCCTGACTCTCTTGTTAGAGTAGGGGTGTTAACCACGGTGTCCTGACTCTCTTATTGTTAGAGTAGGGGTGTTAACCACGGTGTCCTGACTCTCTTATTGTTAGAGTAGGGGTGTTAACCACGGTGTCCTGACTCTCTTATTGTTAGAGTAGGGGTGTTAACCACGGTGTCCTGACTCTCTTATTGTTAGAGTAGGGGTGTTAACCACGGTGTCCTGACTCTCTTATTGTTAGAGTAGGGGTGTTAACCACGGTGTCCTGACTCTCTTATTGTTAGAGTAGGGGTGTTAACCACGGTGTCCTGACTCTCTTATTGTTAGAGTAGGGTGTTAACCACTGGTGGCCTGACTCTCTTATTGTTAGAGTAGGGGTGTTAACCACGGTGTCCTGACTCTCTTATTGTTAGAGTAGGGGTGTTAACCACGGTGTCCTGACTCTCTTATTGTTAGAGTAGGGGTGTTAACCACGGTATCCTGACTCTCTTATTGTTAGAGTAGGGGTGTTAACCACGGTGTCCTGACTCTCTTATTGTTAGAGTAGGGGTGTTAACCACGGTGTCCTGACTCTCTTATCGGTAGGGGTGTTAACCACGGTGTCCTGACTCTCTTATTGTTAGAGTAGGGGTGTTAACCACGGTGTCCTGACTCTCTTATTGTTAGAGTAGGGGTGTTAACCACGGTGTCCTGACTCTCTTATTGTTAGTGTAGGGGTGTTAACCACGGTGTCCTGACTCTCTTATTGTTAGAGTAGGGGTGTTAACCACGGTGTCCTGACTCTCTTATTGTTAGAGTAGGGGTGTTAACCACGGTGTCCTGACTCTCTTATTGTTAGAGTAGGGGTGTTAACCACGGTGTCCTGACTCTCTTATTGTTAGAGTAGGGGTGTTAACCACGGTGTCTTGACTCTCTTATTGTTAGAGTAGGGGTGTTAACCACGGTGTCCTGACTCTCTTATTGTTAGAGTAGGGGTGTTAACCTCGGTGTACTGACTCTCTTATTGTTAGAGTAGGGGTGTTAACCATGGTGTCCTGACTCTCTTATCGGTAGGGGTGTTGACCACGGTGTCCTGACTCTCTTATTGTTAGAGTAGGGGTGTTAACCACGGTGTCCTGACTCTCTTATTGTTAGAGTAGGGGTGTTAACCACGGTGTCCTGACTCTCTTATTGTTAGAGTAGGGGTGTTAACCACGGTGTCCTGACTCTCTTATTGTTAGAGTAGGGGTGTTAACCACGGTGTCCTGACTCTCTTATTGTTAGAGTAGGGGTGTTAACCACGGTGTCCTGACTCTCTTATTGTTAGAGTAGGGGTGTTAACCACGGTGTCCTGACTCTCTTATTGTTAGAGTAGGGGTGTTAACCACGGTGTCCTGACTCTCTTATTGTTAGAGTAGGGGTGTTAACCACGGTGTCCTGACTCTCTTATTGTTAGAGTAGGGGTGTTAACCACGGTGTCCTGACTCTCTTATTGTTAGAGTAGGGGTGTTAACCACGGTGTCCTGACTCTCTTATTGTTAGAGTAGGGGTGTTAACCACGGTGTCCTGACTCTCTTATTGTTAGAGTAGGGGTGTTAACCACGGTGTCCTGACTCTCTTATTGTTAGAGTAGGGGTGTTAACCACGGTGTCCTGACTCTCTTATTGTTAGAGTAGGGGTGTTAACCACGGTGTCCTGACTCTCTTATTGTTAGAGTAGGGGTGTTAACCACGGTGTCCTGACTCTCTTATTGTTAGAGTAGGGGTGTTATCCACGGTGTCCTGACTCTCTTATCGGTAGGGGTGTTGACCACGGTGTCCTGACTCTCTTATTGTTAGAGTAGGGGTGTTAACCACGGTGTCCTGACTCTCTTATTGTTAGAGTAGGGGTGTTAACCACGGTGTCCTGACTCTCTTATTGTTAGAGTAGGGGTGTTGACCACGGTGTCCTGACTCTCTTATTGTTAGAGTAGGGGTGTTAACCACGGTGTCCTGACTCTCTTATTGTTAGAGTAGGGGTGTTAACCTCGGTGTCCTGACTCTCTTATTGTTAGAGTAGGGGTGTTAACCACGGTGTCCTGACTCTCTTATTGTTAGAGTAGGGGTGTTAACCTCGGTGTCCTGACTCTCTTATTGTTAGTAGGGGGTGTTAACCACGGTGTCCTGACTCTCTTATTGTTAGAGTAGGGGTGTTAACCACGGTGTCCTGACTCTCTTATTGTTAGAGTAGGGGTGTTAACCACGGTGTCCTGACTCTCTTATTGTTAGTAGGGGTGTTAACCATGGTGTCCTGACTCTCTTATTGTTAGAGTAGGGGTGTTAACCACGGTGTCCTGACTCTCTTGTCTATTGTTAGAGTAGGGGTGTTAACCACGGTGTCCTGACTCTCTTATTGTTAGAGTAGGGGTGTTAACCACGGTGTCCTGACTCTCTTATTGTTAGAGTAGGGGTGTTAACCACGGTGTCCTGACTCTCTTATTGTTAGAGTAGGGGTGTTAACCACGGTGTCCTGACTCTCTTATTGTTAGAGTAGGGGTGTTAACCACGGTGTCCTGACTCTCTTATTGTTAGAGTAGGGGTGTTAACCACGGTGTCCTGACTCTCTTATTGTTAGAGTAGGGGTGTTAACCACGGTGTCCTGACTCTCTTATTGTTAGAGTAGGGGTGTTAACCACGGTGTCCTGACTCTCTTATTGTTAGAGTAGGGGTGTTAACCACGGTGTCCTGACTCTCTTATTGTTAGAGTAGGGGTGTTAACCTCGGTGTCCTGACTCTCTTATTGTTAGAGTAGGGGTGTTAACCACGGTGTCCTGACTCTCTTATTGTTAGAGTAGGGGTGTTAACCACGGTGTCCTGACTCTCTTATTGTTAGAGTAGGGGTGTTAACCACGGTGTCCTGACTCTCTTATTGTTAGAGTAGGGGTGTTAACCACGGTGTCCTGACTCTCTTATTGTTAGAGTAGGGGTGTTAACCACGGTGTCCTGACTCTTATCGGTAGGGGTGTTAACCACGGTGTCCTGACTCTCTTATTGTTAGAGTAGGGGTGTTAACCACGGTGTCCTGACTCTCTTATTGTTAGAGTAGCGGTGTTAACCACGGTGTCCTGACTCTCTTATTGTTAGAGTAGAGGTGTTAACCCTGGTGTCCTGACTCTCTTATTGTTAGAGTAGGGGTGTTAACCTCGGTGTCCTGACTCTCTTATTGTTAGAGTAGGGGTGTTAACCACGGTGTCCTGACTCTCTTATTGTTAGAGTAGGGGTGTTAACCACGGTGTCCTGACTCTCTTATTGTTAGAGTAGGGGTGTTAACCACGGTGTCCTGACTCTCTTATTGTTAGAGTAGGGGTGTTAACCTCGGTGTCCTGACTCTCTTATTGTTAGAGTAGGGGTGGTAACCACGGTGTCCTGACTCTCTTATTGTTAGAGTAGGGGTGTTAACCACGGTGTCCTGACTCTTATCGGTAGGGGTGTTAACCACGGTGTCCTGACTCTCTTATCGGTAGGGGTGTTAACCACGGTGTCCTGACTCTCTTATTGTTAGAGTAGGGGTGTTAACCACGGTGTCCTGACTCTTATCGGTAGGGGTGTTAACCACGGTGTCCTGACTCTCTTATTGTTAGAGTAGGGGTGTTAACCACGGTGTCCTGACTCTCTTATTGTTAGAGTAGGGGTGTTAACCACGGTGTCCTGACTCTCTTATTGTTAGAGTAGGGGTGTTAACCACGGTGTCCTGACTCTCTTATTGTTAGAGTAGGGGTGTTAACCACGGTGTCCTGACTCTTATCGGTAGGGGTGTTAACCACGGTGTCCTGACTCTTATCGGTAGGGGTGTTAACCACGGTGTCCTGACTCTTATTGGTAGGGGTGTTAACCACGGTGTCCTGACTCTCTTATTGTTAGAGTAGGGGTGTTAACCACGGTGTCCTGACTCTCTTATTGTTAGAGTAGGGGTGTTAACCAGGGTGTCCTGACTCTCTTGTTGTTAGAGTAGGGGTGTTAACCACGGTGTCCTGACTCTCTTATTGTTAGAGTAGCGGTGTTAACCACGGTGTCCTGACTCTCTTATCGGTAGGGGTGTTAACCACGGTGTCCTGACTCTTATCGGTAGGGGTGTTAACCACGGTGTCCTGACTCTCTTATCGGTAGGGGTGTTAACCACGGTGTCCTGACTCTCTTATTGTTAGAGTAGCGGTGTTAACCACGGTGTCCTGACTCTCTTATCGGTAGAGGTGTTAACCACGGTGTCCTGACTCTTATCGGTAGGGGTGTTAACCATGGTGTCCTGACTCTCTTATTGTTAGAGTAGGGGTGTTAACCACGGTGTCCTGACTCTCTTATTGTTAGAGTAGGGGTGTTAACCACGGTGTCCTGACTCTCTTATTGTTAGAGTAGGGGTGTTAACCACGGTGTCCTGACTCTCTTATTGTTAGAGTAGGGGTGTTAACCACGGTGTCCTGACTCTCTTATTGTTAGAGTAGGGTGTTAACCACGGTGTCCTGACTCTCTTATTGTTAGAGTAGGGGTGTTAACCACGGTGTCCTGACTCTCTTATCGTTTCCGTAGGGGTGTTAACCACGGTGTCCTGACTCTCTTATCGGTAGGGGGGTGTTAACCACGGTGTCCTGACTCTCTTATCGGTAGGGGTGTTAACCACGGTGTCCTGACTCTCTTATCGGTAGGGGTGTTAACCACGGTGTCCTGACTCTCTTATCGGTAGGGGTGTTAACCACGGTGTCCTGACTCTCTTATCGGTAGGGGTGTTAACCACGGTGTCCTGACTCTCTTATCGGTAGGGGTGTTAACCACGGTGTCCTGACTCTCTTATCGGTAGGGGTGTTAACCACGGTGTCCTGACTCTCTTATCGGTAGGGGTGTTAACCACGGTGTCCTGACTCTCTTATTGTTAGAGTAGGGGTGTTAACCACGGTGTCCTGACTCTCTTATTGTTAGAGTAGGGGTGTTAACCACGGTGTCCTGACTCTCTTATTGTTAGAGTAGGGGTGTTAACCACGGTGTCCTGACTCTCTTATTGTTAGAGTAGGGGTGTTAACCACGGTGTCCTGACTCTCTTATTGTTAGAGTAGGGGTGTTAACCTCGGTGTCCTGACTCTCTTATTGTTAGAGTAGGGGTGTTAACCACGGTGTCCTGACTCTCTTATTGTTAGAGTAGGGGTGTTAACCACGGTGTCCTGACTCTCTTATTGTTAGAGTAGGGGTGTTAACCACGGTGTCCTGACTCTCTTATTGTTAGTGTAGGGGTGTTAACCTCGGTGTCCTGACTCTCTTATTGTTAGAGTAGGGGTGTTAACCACGGTGTCCTGACTCTCTTATTGTTAGAGTAGGGGTGTTAACCTCGGTGTCCTGACTCTCTTATTGTTAGAGTAGGGGTGTTAACCACGGTGTCCTGACTCTCTTATCGGTAGGGGTGTTAACCACGGCTTCCTCTGTGATACGTCCTGAGAACAACGTCCAGCGAACAGCAACACATTCCAAGCCACTGAATGATGGAGGGAAGCTTCAGGAAGCAGAAACAATAAACTGAAACAGCAAAGAAATCTGTCTCTAGTGAGACAACACACACAAATGCACACACACACACACACACACACACACACACACACACATGCCCGAACACACAAACAAACACACACACAGACCTCACCTTCACATCTGCCTCTGCCTTGCGATCAAAGGAGCGCTGGTCTTGAGGAGGACAACCAGATGGACTCTTAGCAGCAGCTAAAAGAAACACAGACAGTCAGTCAGTCAGTCAGTTAGACAGTCAGTCAGACAGTCAGTCAGTTAGACAGTCAGTCAGTCAGTTAGACAGTCAGTCAGTCAGTTAGACAGTCAGTCAGTCAGTCAAAGGAGCGTTGTTCTTGAGGAGGACAACCAGATGGACTCTTAGCAGCAGCTAAAAGAAACACAGACAGTCAGTCAGTTAGACAGTCAGTCAGTCAGTCAGTTAGACAGTCAGTCAGTCAGTCAGTTAGACAGTCAGTCAGTCAGACAGTCAGTCAGTCAGTTAGACAGTCAGTCAGTCAGTTAGACAGTCAGTCAGTCAGTTAGACAGTCAGTTAGACAGTCAGTCAGTCAGTCAGTTAGACAGTCAGTTAGACAGTCAGTCAGTCAGTCAGGACAGTCAGTTAGACAGTCAGTCAGTTAGTCAGTCAGTCAGTTAGACAGACAGTTAGACAGTCACTCAGAAAGTCAGTCAGTCAGTCAGTTAAACAGTCAGTTAGACAGTCAGTCAGTCAGTTAGACAGTCAGTCAGTCAGTCAATCAGTCAGTTAGAAAGTCCGTCAGTCAGACAGTCAGAAAGTCAGTCAGTCAGTTAGACAGTCAGACAGTCACTCAGTCAGTCAGTTAAACAGTCAGTTAGAAAGTCCGTCAGTCAGACAGTCAGAAAGTCAATCAGTCAGTCAGTCAGTCAGTTAAACAGTCAGTTAGACAGTCAGTCAGTTAGACAGTCAGTCAGTCAGTCAGTCAATCAGTCAGTTAGAAAGTCCGTCAGTCAGTCAGTCAGTCAGAAAGTCAATCAGTCAGTCAATCAGTCAGTCAGTTAGAAAGTTAGTCAGTCAGTCAGTTAAAAAGTCAGTCAGTCAGTAGAAAGTCAGTCAGTCAGTTAGACAGTCAGACAGTCAGTTAGAAAAGTCAATCAGTCAGTAAGTTAGAAAGTCAATCAGTTAGATAGTCAGACAGTCACTCAAAAAGTCAGTCAATCAGTCAGTTAAACAGTCAGTCAGTCAGTCAGTTAGACAGTCAGTCAGTCAGTTAGACAGTCAGTCAGTCAGTCAATCAGTCAGTTAGAAAGTTTGTCAGTCAGTCAGTCAGTTAGACAGTTTGTCAGTTGGAAAGTCAGTCAATCAGTCAGTCAGTTAGAAAGTTAGTCAGTCTGTCAGTTAAAAAGTCAGTCATTTACATTTACATTTAAGTCATTTGGCAGACGCTCTTATCCAGAGCGACTTACAAATTGGTGAATTCACCTTATGACATCCAGTCAGTCAGTAGAAAGTCAGTCAGTCAGTTAGAAAGTCAGTCAGTCAGTCAGTAAGTTAGAAAGTCAGTCAGTTAGAAAGTCAGTCAGTTAGAAAGTCAATCAGTCAGTCAGTTAGTAAGTCAGTCAGTTAGAAAGTCAATCAGTCAGTCAGTTAGAAAGTCAATCAGTCAGTCAGTTAGAAAGTCAGTAAGTCAGTTAGAAAGTCAGTCAGACAGTCAGTCAGTTAGACAGACAGTTAGACAGTCAGTCAGTCAGTTAGACAGTCAGTCAGTTAGACAGTCAGACAGTCAGTTAAACAGTCAGTCAGACAGTTAGACAGTCAGACAGTAACTCAGAAAGTCAGTCAGTCAGTCAGTCAGTTAGACTGTCAGTCAGTTAGACAGTCAGTCAGTTAGACAGTCAATCAATCAGTCAGTTAGAAAGTCTGTCAGTCAGTCAGTCAGAAAGTCAATCAGTCAGTCAGTCAGTCAGTCAGTTAGAAAGTCAGTCAATCAGTCAGTCAGTTAGAAAGTCAGTCAGTCAGTCAGTTAAAACGTCAGTCAGTCAGTAGAAAGTCCGTCAGTCAGTCAGTCAGAAAGTCAATCAGTCAGTCAGTCAGTCAGTCAGTTAGAAAGTCAGTTAGAATGTCAGTCAGTCAGTTAGAAAAGTCAGTCAGTCAGTTAGAAAGTCAGTCAGTCAGTCAGTTAGAAAGTCAGTCAGTCAGTTAAAAAGTCAGTCAGTCAGTTAGAAAGTCAGTCAGTCAGTAAGTTAGAAAGTCAGTCAGTTAGAAAGTCAATCAGTCAGTCAGTTAGAAAGTCAATCAGTCAGTCAGTTAGAAAGTCAGTAAGTCAGTTAGAAAGTCAGTCAGTCAGTCAGTTGGAAAGTCAGTCAGTTATAAAGTCAATCAGTCAGTCAGTTAGAAAGTCAGTCAGTCAGTTAGAAAGTCAGTCAGTCAGTCAGTTAGTAAGTCAGTCAGTCAGTCAGTTAGAAAGTCAGTCAGTCAGTTAGAAAGTCGGTCAGTTAGAAAGACAGTCAGTCAGTCAGTTAGAAAGACAGTCAGTTAGAAATTCAGTCAGTCAGTTAGAAAGTCTGTCAGTCAGTCAGTTAGAAAGTCAGACAGTCCTGCTACTGCTGCCTAATATTACAGTAATATTATTCTGGGTACCTGCTGCCTGCTCCACAGACCTGGACTGGTCCTGTTACTATTATTACAGTTGTTCTTAATATTTTCACACCCTGACCATAGTTTATTTGTATGTTTCTATGTTTTGGTTGGTCAGGGTGTGATCTGAGTGGGCATTCTATGTTGGATGTCTTGTTTGTCTATTTCTATGTCTGGCCTGATATGGTTCTCAATCAGAGGCAGGTGTTAGTCATTGTCTCTGATTGGGAACCATATTTAGGTAGCCTGGGTTTCACTGTGTGTTTGTGGGTGATTGTTCCTGTCTCTGTGTTTGTTGCACCAGATAGGGCTGTTTCGGTTTTCCACGTTTGTTGTTTTTGTATTGTTCGTGTTTCATCTTCATTAAAGATGTATCTAACTAACCATGCTGCATTTTGGTCCGATCCTTGTTCCACCTCTTCGTCAGAGGAGGAGTTAGAAGAAACTCGTTACAGAATCACCCACCACAACAGGACCAAGTGGCGTGGTGACAAGCAGCGGCAGCAGGAGCAGCGATCACAGGACTTCTGGACTTGGGAGGAGATATTAGACGGAAAAGGACCCTGGGCACAGCCTGGAGAATATCGCCGTCCCATGGAAGAACTGGAGGCGACGAAAGCGGAGAGGCGCTGGTTTGAAGAGGCAGCACGGCGACGCGGTTGGAAGCCCGAGAGTCAGCCCCAAAAATTTCTTGGGGGGGCTCACAGGGAGTATGGCTACGCCAGGTAGGAGACCTGTGCAAACTTTCTGTGCTTACCGGGGGGCTAGAGAGACCGGGCAGGCACCGTGTTATGCTGTGGTGCGCACGGTGTCTCCAGTGCGGGTGCATAGCCCAGTGCGTTCTATTCCAGCTCCGCGTATTGGCCGGGCTAGATTGAGCGTCGAGCCAAATGCCATGAAGCCGGCTCTACGCATCTGGTCCCCAGTGCGTCTCCTTGGGCCGGCTTACATGGCACCAGCCCTACGCTTGGTGTCCCCGGTTCGCCTGCATAGCACAGTGCGGGCTATTCCACCTTGCCGCACTGGCAGAGCGACCGGGAGTATTCAAC
This sequence comes from Oncorhynchus masou masou, assembly GCF_036934945.1. NCBI lineage: Eukaryota > Metazoa > Chordata > Actinopteri > Salmoniformes > Salmonidae > Oncorhynchus > Oncorhynchus masou. The sequence goes on along the minus strand of NC_088216.1, from coordinate 2,089,920 downwards.
CAGGTAAGGTTGGGCAGGCTCGGTGCTCAAGAGCTCCAGTGCGCCTGCACGGTCCGGTCTACCCAGTACCACCTCCACACCCCAGCCCTCCGGTGACAGCTCCCCACACCAGGCTTCCTGTGCGTGTCCTCGGCCCAGTACCACCAGTGCCAGCACCACGCATCAGACCTACTGTGCGCCTCGCCTCTCCAGCGCTGCCGGAGCCTTCCTCCTCTCCTGCGCTGCCGGAGTCTCCCGCCTGTTCAGCGCAGCCAGAGCCTTCCTCCTCTCCTGCGCTGTTGGAGTCTCCCGCCTGTTTAGCGCTGCCAGAGCCTTCCGCCTCTTCAGCGTTGCCGGAGTCTCCTGCCCGTTTAGTGCAGCCAGAGCTGCCAGTCTGCATGGAGCAGCCAGAGCTGTCAGTCTGCATAGAGCAGCCAGAGCTGTCAGTCTGCATGGAGCAGCCAGAGATGTCAGTCTGCATGGAGCAGCCGGAGCTGCCAGTCTGCATGGAGCTGCCAGTCTGCATGGAGCTGCCAGTCTGCAAGGAGCTGCCAGTCTGCAAGGAGCTGTCAGTCTGCAAGGAGCTGCCAGTCTGCAGGGAGCTGCCAGAGCTGCTAGTCTGCATGGAGCAGCCAGAGCTGCCAGTCTGCAAGAAGCCGCCAGAGCTGCCAATCTGCATGGAGCAGCCAGAGCCGCCAGTCAGCATGGAGCAGCCAGAGCCGCCAGTCAGCATGAAGCAGCCAGAGCTGTCAGTCAGCATGGAGCAGCCAGAGCCGTCAGTCTGCCAGGATCTACCAGTCAGCCAGACTCTTCCAGATCTGCTAGTCAACCAGACTCTTCCAGATCTGCCAGTCAGCCAGACTCTTCCAGATCTGCCAGTCAGCCAGACTCTTCCAGATCTGCCAGTCAGCCAGACTCTTCCAGATCTGCCAGTCAACCAGACTCTTCCAGATCTGCCAGTCAACCAGACTCTTCCAGATCTGCCAGTCAGCCAGACTCTTCCAGATCTGCCAGTCAGCCAGACTCTTCCAGATCTGCCAGTCAACCAGACTCTTCCAGATCTGCCAGTCAGCCAGACTCTTCCAGATCTGCCAGTCAACCAGACTTTTCCAGATCTGCCAGTCAGCCGGACTCTTCCAGATCTGCCGGTCAGCCAGACTCTTCCAGATATGCCAGTCAACCAGATTCTACCATATCTGCTAGTCAACCAGACTCTTCCAGATTCGTCAGTCAGCCAGGATCTGCCAGAACTGCCAGGCAGCCAGGATCTGCTGGATTCAACTGCCTGGCTGAGCTTCCTCTTGGTACTGGGCTTCCTCTCAGCCCCGAGCTTCCCCACAGTGCTGAGCTTCCCCTCAGTGCTGAGCTGCCTCTCAGTGCTGAGCTGCCCCTGTCCCGAGCTGCCCCTCTGTCCCGAGCTGCCCCTCTGTTCCGTGTTATTTAGTAGGGTTGCCGTGGCTAGGAGGTCACGGAAGCGGACAAGGTGGGGGAGGACTACGGTGAAGTGGGGGCCACGTCCAGCACCGGAGCCGCCACCGCGGACAGGTGCCCACCCAGACCCTCCCCGATAGGTTCAGGTTTTGCGGCCGGAGTCCGCACCTTGGGGGGGGGGGACTGTCACACCCTGACCATAGTTTATTTGTATGTTTCTATGTTTTGGCTGGTCAGGGTGTGATCTGAGTGGGCATTCTATGTTGGATGTCTTGTTTGTCTATTTCTATGTCTGGCCTGATATGGTTCTCAATCAGAGGCAGGTGTTAGTCATTGTCTCTGATTGGGAACCATATTTAGGTAGCCTGGGTTTCACTGTGTGTTTGTGGGTGATTGTTCCTGTCTCTGTGTTTGTTGCTCCAGATAGGGCTGTTTCGGTTTTCCACGTTTGTTGTTTTTGTATTGTTCGTGTTTCATCTTCATTAAAGATGTATCTAACTAACCACGCTGCATTTTGGTCCGATCCTTGTTCCACCTCTTCGTCAGAGGAGGAGTTAGAAGAAACTCGTTACAAATATTACAGTAATATTATTCTGGGTACCTGCTGCCTGCTCCACAGACCTGGACTGGTCCTGTTACTATTATTATAGTTGTTATTAATATTACAGTAATATTATTCTGGGTACCTGCTGCCTGCTCCACAGACCTGGACTGGTCCTGTTACTATTATTATAGTTGTTATTAATATTACAGTAATATTATTCTGGGTACCTGCTGCCTGCTCCACAGACCTGGACTGGTCCTGTTACTATTATTATAGTTGTTATTAATATTACAGTAATATTATTCTGGGTACCTGCTGCCTGCTCCACAGACCTGGACTGGTCCTGTTACTATTATTATAGTTGTTATTAATATTACAGTAATATTATTCTGGGTACCTGCTGCCTGCTCCACAGACCTGGACTGGTCCTGTTACTATTATTATAGTTGTTATTAATATTACAGTAATATTATTCTGGGTACCTGCTGCCTGCTCCACAGACCTGGACTGGTCCTGTTACTATTATTATAGTTGTTATTAATATTACAGTAATATTATTCTGGGTACCTGCTGCCTGCTCCACAGACCTGGACTGGTCCTGTTACTATTATTATAGTTGTTATTAATATTACAGTAATATTATTCTGGGTACCTGCTGCCTGCTCCACAGACTTGGACTGCTCCAACAGATGCTCCTTTGCCTTTATTGACTGGGACATCACTGTGGCTAGGAGCTAAACATAAACACACACATGCACAAGAGCTTAGTCAATTTGTGGATCAGAATTGAAGAACAAGTTAGCACAAACACACATCTGAAACACACACACACACACGCACACACAAACCTGAAACACACACACACCAGAGACAGGCTTAGTTCGTCTGTCAATCAGAGGAAGACTGACACCCACCTTGACTCCCTCCGACTGCGCGTGGAGCCCGGGAGCGTTGAGGCCGTGTGTGTTCAGGCTGCTAGCTGGCGTGTTAGTAGCGTGTGCTGTGGCAGGCGGAGGAGGCGTATTCAGGGCGTGTTGTGTATTTCCAGAACTCTGGACGCTGCCGAGGGAACGAACGCTACCCAGACTACCCACACTGCTGCTACGGTCACCACCTACACACATCCACAAATGTGCATGCACGCACACACACACACACACACACACACACACACACACACACACACACACACACACACACACACACACACACACACACACACACACACACACACACACACACACACACAGGTTTAGATATAATGTGGTGTTCCTCAGGGGTTCTATTCTAGGAATATATAGACAGAATGTGGTGTTCCTCAGGGTTCTATTCTAGGAACAGATAGAATGTGGTGTTCCTCATGGTTCTATTCTAGGAATAGATAGAATGTGGTGTTCCTCAGGGTTCTATTCTAGGAATATATAGACAGAATGTGGTGTTCCTCTGGGTTCTATTCTAGGAATAGATAGAATATGGTGTTGATCAGGGTTCTATTCTAGGAATAGATAGAATGTGGTGTTCCGCATGGTTCTATTCTAGGACCTCTCTTATTTCTGATAGTAATAATGCTATGATCAGCGTCATCTATTATGCACACAGGCACAGAAATACAGTGCCTTCAGAAAGTATTCACACCCCTTGACTTCCTCCACATTTTGTTTTGTTTCAGCCTGAATTTTAAATGGATTGCATCATTTTTGTATATCTTTTTTTTTTACCCCCTTTTCCTCCCAATTGTGATATTTTCTCATCACTCATCGCAGGCTCTGGAGAAGCGGAGGTCGAGTCATGCGTCCTCTGAAACATGACCCGCCAAACCGCGCTTCTTAACACCCGCCCACTTAACACAGAAGCCAGCTGCACCAATATGTCGGAGGAAACACCGTTCAATTGACGACTGGAGTCAGCCTGCAAGCACCTGGCCCGCCACAAGGAGTTGCTAGAGTGCAATGAACCAAGTAAAGCCCCCCTCCGACACCCCAAAAAAGCAGACATTGAATATCCCTTTGAGCATGGTATTAATTACATTTTGGATGGTGTATCAATACACCCAGTCACTACAAAGATACAGGCGTCCTTCCTAACTCAGTTGCCGGAGGGGAAGGAAACCGCTCAGGGATTTCATCATGAGGCCAATGGTGACTTTAAAACAGTTACAGTGATAGAAAACTGAGGATGTGTCAACAACATTGTAGTTACTCCACAATACTCAACCAGCGTTGAGTCTCAGCTCCTGCTTCCCCCCCAGTCTATCTTTTTCTCGTCCTCCTGGTTTTGACACTTGCCTGTCCTGTCTCTGAGCCCGCCTGCCTGACCACTCTGCTTGCCCCTGACCCGACCCTGAGCCTACCTGCCGTCCTGCACCTTTCCCCCACTACTCTGGTTATCGACCCCTGCCTGCCTTGACCTGTCGTTTGCCCTGTTGCTGTAATAAATATTGTTACTCCAACACAGTCTGCATCTGGGTCTTACCTTCGAACCTGATAATACAACGCATTACTGAGTTTCACTCTCCATATTTTCAAGCATAGGTGGTGGCTGCATCATGTTATGGGTATGCTTGTAATCGTTAAGGACTGGGGAGTTTTTCAGGATGAAAAAGAAACGTAATGGAACTAAGCACAGGTATCCGAAACGCGTCAGAGTTTTTCAACTTGGTTTCCATTGACCATGCCATATAAATAGGCAGGTAGCATAGCGGTTAGAGCATTGGGCCAGTAACCTAGTGGTTAGAGCATTGGGCCAGTAACCTAGTGGTTAGAGCATTGGGCCAGTAACCTAGTGGTTAGAGCATTGGGCCAATAACCGTAAGGTTGCAAGATTGAATCCCCGAGCTGACGAGGTAAAAATCTGTCATTCTACCCCTGACCAAGGCATTTAACCCACTGTCCTCCGGTAGGCCGCCATTGTGAAAAAAAATGTGTTCTTAACCGACTTGCCTAGTTAAATAAAGGTAAAAAATAAATAAAGGCGTTTTAATGAATTATCTGAAGAGTGCCTTGGTCCTCCATTCGTTTTGAACACATGGTTAAGACTGATTTCCACCAGACAAAGGGAGAGGAATTCACCTTTTAGCAGGACAACGGCCTAAAACAGAAGGCCAAATCTACACCAGAGTTGCTTACCAAGAAGACAGAGAATGTTCCTGAGTTGCAGGTTTTGACTTAAATCTGCTTGAAAATCTATGGCAAGACTTGAAAATGGTTGTCTAGCAATGATCAACAACCAATTTGACAGAGTTTAAAGAATTTTGATCATAATAATGGGCAGATGTTGTACAATGCAGGTGTGCAAAGCTCTTAGAGATTTACCCAGAGAGACTCACAGCTGTAATCGCTGTCAAAGGTGATTCTAACCAGTATTGACTCAGGGTCTTACCCAGAAAGACTCACAGTATTGACTCAGGGTCTTACCCAGAAAGACTCACAGTATTGACTCAGGGTCTTACCCAGAAAGACTCACATTATTGACTCAGGGTCTTACCCAGAAAGACTCACAGCATTGACTCCGGAGTGTGAACAAATTTGTAAATGAGATATTTCTGTATTTTATGTTGAATAATAATTTGTAATTATGGGGTATCGTGTGGAGATGGGTGAGAAAACACATCTTTAATCCATTCTGAATTCAGGCTGTAACATCAAATATGTGGAATAAGTCGAGGGGCTTTGAATACTTTCTGATGGCACCATATTCCATTACACACATGTTCAAATATTCACTTATATTTATAAATGAACTATTCATTGACTATATTAATGAACTACATTAATTAACTATATCAATGAACTATATTAATGACCTATATCAATGACCTATATCAATGAACTATATTAATTAACTATATCAATGAACTATATTAATGAACTATATTAACTATATTAATGAACTGTATTAATGAACTATATTAATGAACTATATTAATGAACTATATTAATGACCTATATCAATGAACTATATTAATGAACTATATTAATGAACTATATTAACTATATTAATGAACTATATCAATGAACTATAGTAATGAACTATATTAATAAACTATATAAATGAACTATATTAATTAACTATATCAATGAACTATATTAATTTACTATATTAACTATATTAATGAACTATATTAATGAACTATATTAATGAACTGTATTAATTAACTATATCAATGAACTATATTAATTAACTATATCAATGAACTATATTAATGAACTATATTAACTATATTAATGAACTGTATTAATTAACTACATCAATGAACTATATTATTGAACTATATTAACTATATTAATTAACTATATCAATGAACTATATTAATTAACTATATTAATAAACTATATTAATTGACTATATTAACTATATTAATGAACTATATTAATTAACAATATTAATTGACTATATTAACTATATTAATTAACTATATTTATTAACTATACTAATTAACTATATTAACTAAGTATATTAATTAACTATATTAACTATATTAATTAACTATATTAACTAACTATATTAATTAACTATTTTAATTAACTATATTAACTAACTATATTAATGAACTACATTAACTATATTATTGGACAATATTAATTAACTATATTAACTATATTAATTAACTATATGAATTAACTATATTAATTAACTACATTAACTATATTAACTAACTATATTATTTAACTATATTAACTATATCAATGAACTATATTAATTTACTATATTAACTATATTAATGAACTGTATTAATTAACTATAGTAATGAACTGTATTAATTAACTATATCAATGAACTATATTAATTAACTATATGAATGAACTATATTAATGAACTATATTAACTATATTAACTAACTATATTATTTAACTATATTAATGAACTACATTAACTATATTAATGGACTATATTAATGAACTATATTAACTATATTAATGAACTATATGAATTAACTATATTAACTAACTATATTAATTAACTATATTAACTATCTTAATGAACTATATTAATGAACTATATTAATTAATAACACACACAACTGCACACAAACACACTCACACCAATACACAAACACAACAACACACCCTCGTACCTGCGAGGGGCTTCCGGAGAACCCAGACATCCTCGCTGGAGCCGCCCTGCTGGCCAAGTGTGGGAGAGCCGTGGGGACTGGACTCAGAGCCCCGAGAACCTGACACACCCACACACACAAAAAAACATGGACACACACAAACACAGACACAAACAAACAAAGACAATGCGATCAACCCCTTTAATCACCACTTCACCCTGCTGACACACTACCCCTTAGTACCCCGCTGACACACTACCCATTATTACCCTGCTGACACACTACCCATTATTACCCTGCTGACACACTACCCATTATTACCCTGCTGACACACTACCCCTTATTACCCTGCTGACACACTACCCATTATTACCCAGCTGACACACTACCCCTTATTACCCTGCAGACACACTACCCCTTATTACCCTGCAGACACAATACCCCTTATTACCCTGCTAACACACTAACCCTTATTACCCTGCTGACACACTACCCCTTATTACCCTGCTAACACACTACCCCTTATTACCCTGCTGACACTACCCCTTATTACCCCTTATTACCCTGCAGACACAATACCCCTTATTACCCTGCTAACACACTACCCCTTATTACCCTGCTGACACACTACCCCTTATTACCCTGCTGACACAATACCCCTTATTACCCTGCAGACACACCACCCCTTATTACCCCTTATTACCCTGCAGACACACTACCCCTTATTACCCTGCTGACACACTACCCCTTATTACCCTGCAGACACAATACCCCTTATTACCCTGCTAACACACTACCCCTTATTACCCTGCTGACACTACCCCTTATTACCCCTTATTACCCTGCAGACACAATACCCCTTATTACCCTGCTAACACACTACCCCTTATTACCCTGCTGACACACTACCCCTTATTACCCTGCTGACACACTACCCCTTATTACCCTGCTGACACACTACCCCTTATTACCCTGCTGACACTACCCCTTATTACCCCTTATTACCCTGCAGACACAATACCCCTTATTACCCTGCTAACACACTACCCCTTATAACCCTGCTGACACACTACCCCTTATTACCCTGCTGACACACTACCCCTTATTACCCTGCTAACACACTACCCCTTATTACCCTGCTGACACTTTACCCCTTATTACCCCTTATTACCCTGCTGACACTTTACCGCTTATTACCCCTTATTCCCCTGCTGACACACTACCCCTTATTACCCTGCTGACACTACCACTTACTACCCCTTATTACCCTGCTGACACTACACCTTATTACCCCTTATTACCCTGCTGACACACAACCCATTATTACCCCGCTGACTCTACCCCTTATTACCCCTTATTACCCTGCTGACACTACCACTTACTACCCCTTATTACCCTGCTGACACTACACCTTATTACCCCATATTACCCTGCTGACACACAACCCATTATGACCGTGCTGACACTATCCCTTATTACCCCTTATTACCCTGCTGACACTATCCCTTATTACCCTGCTAACACACTACCCCTTAATACCCTGCTGACACACTATCCCTTATTACCCCTTATTACCCTGCTGACACTCTACCCCTTATTACCCTGCTAACACTTACCCCTTATTACCCTGCTGACACTACCCCTTAATACCCCTTATTACCCTGCTGACACTACCCCCTATTACCCTGCTGACACACTACCCCTTATTACCCTGCTGACACTCTACCCCTTATTACCCCTTATTACCCTGCTGACACACTACCCCTTATTACCCTGCTGACACACTACCCCTTATTACCCCTTATTACCCTGCTGACACACTCCCCTTATTACCCTGCTGACACACTACCCCTTAATACCCCTTATTACCCTGCTGACACACTACCCCTTATTACCCTGCTGACACTCTACCCCTTATTACCCCTTATTACCCTGCTGACACACTACCCCTTATTACCCTGCTGACACACTACCCCTTAATACCCCTTATTACCCTGCTGACACTACCCCCTATTACCCTGCTGACACTCTACCCCTTATTACCCTGCTGACACACTACCCCTTATTACCCTGCTGACACACTACCCCTTGTTACCCTGCTGACACTTACCCCTTATTACCCCTTATTACCCTGCTGACACACTACCCCTTATTACCCTGCTGACACACTATCCCTTATTACCCCTTATTACCCTGCTGACACACTACCCCTTATTACCCTGCTGACACACTACCCCTTGTTACCCTGCTGACACTTACCCCTTATTACCCCTTATTACCCTGCTGACACACTACCCCTTATTACCCTGCTGACACACTACCCCTTATTACCCCTTATTACCCTGCTGACACACTCCCCTTATTACCCTGCTGACACACTATCCCTTATTACCCCTTATTACCCTGCTGACACACTACCCCTTATTACCCCTTATTACCCTGCTGACACACTACCCCTTATTACCCTGCTGACACACTACCCCTTATTACCCTGCTGACACACTACCCCTTATAACCCTGCTGACACACTACCCCTTATTACCCTGCTGACACTACCCCTTATTACCCTGCTGACACACTACCCCTTATTACCCTGCTGACACACTATCCCTTATTACCCTGCTGATACACTACCCCTTATTACCCACTACCCCTTATTACCCCTTATTACCCTGCTGACACCACCCCTTATTACCCCTTATTACCCTGCTGACACACTACCCCTTATTACCCCTTATTACCCTGCTGACACCACCCCTTATTACCCCTTATTACCCTGCTGACACACTATCCCTTATTACCCTGCTGACACACTACCCCTTATTACCCTGCTGACACCACCCCTTATTACCCCTTATTACCCTGCTGACACACTACCCCTTGTTACCCTGCTGACACACTACCCCTTATTACCCCTTATTACCCTGCTGACACACTATCCCTTATTACCCCTTATTACCCTGCTGACACACTACCCCTTATTACCCTGCTGACACACTACCCCTTATTACCCTGCTGACACATTACCCCTTATTACCCTGCTGACACACTAACCCTTATTACCCTGCTGACACACAACCCCGTATTACCCTGCTGACACACTACCCCTTATTACCCTGCTGACACACTACCCCTTATAACCCTGCTGACACACTACCCCTTATTACCCTGCTGACACACTACCCCTTATTACCCTGCTGACACACTACCCCTTATTACCCTGCTGACACACTACCCCTTATTACCCTGCTGACACACTGCCCCTTATTACCCTGCTGACACACTACCCCTTATTACCCTGCTGACACACTACCCCTTATTACCCTGCTGACACACTACCCCTTATTACCCTGCTGACACACTACCCCTTATTACCCCTTATTACCCTGCTGACACACTACCCCTTATTACCCTGCTGACACACTACCCCTTATTACCCTGCTGACACACTACCCCTTGTTACCCTGCTGACACACTACCCCTTATTACCCTGCTGACACACTACCCCTTATTACCCTGCTGACACACTACCCCTTATTACCCCTTATTACCCTGCTGACACACTACCCCTTATTACCCTGCTGACACACTACCCCTTATTACCCTGCTGACACACTACCCCTTATTACCCTGCTGACACACTACCCCTTATTACCCTGCTGACACACTCCCCTTATTACCCTGCTGACACACTCCCCTTATTACCCTGCTAACACACTACCCCTTATTACCCTGCTGACACACTACCCCTTATTACCCTGCTGACACACTACCCCTTATTACCCCTTATTACCCTGCTGACACACTACCCCTTATTACCCTGCTGACACACCTTATTACCCCGTATTACCCCTTATTACCCTGCTGACACACTACCCCTTATTACCCTGCTGACACACAACCCCGTATTACCCCTTATTACCCTGCTGACACACTACCCCTTTTTACCCTGCTGACACACTACCCCTTTTTACCCTGCAAACACACTACCCCTTATTACCCTGCTGACACATTACCCCTTATTACCCTGCTGACTCAACCCCACCTTACCCCATCTACACACCACCATACAACCCCATCTACACCCCACCATACAACCCCATCTACACACCACCATACAACCCCACCTTACCCCACCTACACACCACCATACAACCCCATCTACACACCACCATACAACCCCATCTACACCCCACCATACAACCCCATCTACACACCACCATACAACCCCACCTTACCCCACCTACACACCACCATACAACCCCATCTACACACCACCATACAACCCCACCTACACACCACCATACAACCCCACCTACACACCACCATACAACGCCACCATACAACCCCATCTTACCCCACCTTACCCCATCTACACACCACCATACAACCCCATCTGCACACCACCATACAACCCCATCGATACCCCACCATACAACCCCACCATACAACCCCACCTTACCCCACCATACAACCCCACCATACAACCCCACCTTACCCCACCATACAACCCCACCATACAACCCCACCTTACCACATCTACACATCACCATACAACCCCACCTTACCCCATCTACACACCACCATACAACCCCACCTTACCACATCTACACACCACCATACAACCCCACCTTACCACATCTACACCCCACCATACCACCCCACCTTACCACATCTACACACCACCATACAACCCCACCTTACCACATCTACACCCCACCATACCACCCCACCTTACCCCATCTACACACCACCATACAACCCCACCTACACCCCACCATACAACCCCACCTTACCCCACCATACAACCCCACCTTACCCCATCTACACACCACCATACAACCCCACCTTACCCCACCTACACACCACCATACAACCCCACCTATACACCACCATACAACCCCATCTACACACCACCATACAACCCCATCTACACACCACCATACAACCCCATCTATACACCACCATACCACCCCACCTACACCCCACCATACAACCCCACCTTACCCCACCATACCCCATCTACACACCACCATACAACCCCATCTACACACCACCATACCACCCCACCTACACCCCACCATACAACCCCACCTTACCCCATCTACACACCACCATACAACCCCATCTATACACCACCATACCACCCCACCCCACCTACACCCCACCATACCACCCCACCTACACCCCACCATACAACCCCACCTTACCCCACCATACAACCCCACCTTACCCCATCTACACACCACCATACAACCCCATCTATACACCACCATACAACCCCATCTACACACCACCATACAACCCCATCTACACACCACCATACAACCCCATCTATACACCACCATACCACCCCACCTACACCCCACCATACAACCCCACCTTACCCCACCATACCCCATCTACACACCACCATACAACCCCATCTACACACCACCATACCACCCCACCTACACCCCACCATACAACCCCACCTTACCCCACCATACAACCCCACCTTACCACATCTACACCCCACCATACAACACCACCTTACCACATCGACACACCACCATACAACCCCACCTTACCCCATCTACACACCACCATACAACCCCACCTACACCCCACCATACAACCCCACCTTACCCCACCATACAACCCCACCTTACCCCACCATACCACATCTACACATCACCATACAACCCCACCATACCACCCCACCTTACCCCACCTACACCCCACCATACAACCCCACCTTACCCCACCATACAACCCCACCTTACCCCACCATACCACATCTACACATCACCATACAACCCCACCATGCAACCCCACCTTACCCCATCTACACACCACCATACAACCCCACCATACCCCACCATACAACCCCACCTTACCCCATCTACACACCACCATACCACCCCACCTACACCCCACCATTCAACCCCACCTTACCCCACCATACAACCCCACGTTACCCCATCTACACACCACCATACAACCCCACCTACACCCCACCATACAACCCCACCTTACCACATCTACACACCAAACCACACAAAGTCCTTAAATTATTTCTATGTAGTGATACATAGAAATAGGACAAGATAGATTGGCAGACAGAGACGGTGTGGAGACACGTGAGTGAGCAGCACAGGCCATGCATACCTAATCTATAATATCTAGACTATAACTAACACTAAAACCACCACAAGCAGCACTACTACATGTAGAACTAGTACTAGTACCAAAACAACAACAACAACAACAACAGATATATAATATCTAGTCTATAACTAACACTAAAACCACCACAAGCAGCACTACTACATGTAGAACTAGTACTAGTTCCAAAACAACAACAACAACAACAGATCTATAATATCTAGTCTATAACTAACAACTAAAACAACCACAAGCAGCACTACTACATGTAGAACTAGTACTAGTACCAAAACAACAACAACAACAACAACAGATCTATAATATCTAGACTATAACTAACACCACCACAAGCAGCACTACTACATGTAGAACTAGTACTAGTACCAAAACAACAACAACAACAGATCTATAATATCTAGACTATAACTAACACTAAAACCACCACAAGCCGCACTACTACATGTAGAACTAGTACTAGTACCAAAACAACAACAACAACAACAACAACAGATCTATAATATCTAGACTATAACTAACACTAAAACCACCACAAGCAGCACTACTACATGTAGAACTAGTATTAGTACCAAAACAACAACAACAACAACAACAGATCTATAATATCTAGACTATAACTAACACTAAAACCACCACAAGCAGCACTACTACATGTAGAACTAGTACCAAAACAACAACAACAGATCTATAATATCTAGACTATAACTAACACTAAAACCACCACAAGCAGCACTACTACATGTAGAACTAGTACTAGTACCAAAACAACAACAACAACAGATCTATAATATCTAGACTATAACTAACACTAAAACCACCACAAGCAGCACTACTACATGTAGAACTAGTACTAGTACCAAAACAACAACAACAACAACAACAACAGATCTATAATATCTAGACTATAACTAACACTAAAACCACCACAAGCCGCACTACTACATGTAGAACTAGTACTAGTACCAAAACAACAACAACAACAACAGATCTATAATATCTAGACTATAACTAACACTAAAACCACCACAAGCAGCACTACTACATGTATAACTAGTACTAGTACCAAAACAACAACAACAACAACAACAACAACAGATCTATAATATCTAGTCTATAACTAACACTAAAACCACCACAAGCAGCACTACTACATGTAGAACTAGTACTAGTACCAAAACAACAACAACAACAGATCTATAATATCTAGACTATAACTAACACTAAAACCACCACAAGCAGCACTACTACATGTAGAACTAGTACTAGTACCAAAACAACAACAACAACAACAACAGATCTATAATATCTAGACTATAACTAACACTAAAACCACCACAAGCAGCACTACTACATGTAGAACTAGTACTAGTACCAAAACAACAACAACAACAGATCTATAATATCTAGACTATAACTAACACTAAAACCACCACAAGCAGCACTACTACATGTAGAACTAGTACTAGTACCAAAACAACAACAACAACAACAACAACAGATCTATAATATCTAGACTATAACTAACACTAAAACCACCACAAGCCGCACTACTACATGTAGAACTAGTACTAGTACCAAAACAACAACAACAACAACAGATCTATAATATCTAGACTATAACTAACACTAAAACCACCACAAGCAGCACTACTACATGTAGAACTAGTATTAGTACCAAAACAACAACAACAACAACAACAACAACAACAGATCTATAATATCTAGACTATAACTAACACTAAAACCACCACAAGCAGCACTACTACATGTAGAACTAGTACTAGTACCAAAACAACAACAACAACAACAGATCTATAATATCTAGACTATAACTAACACTAAAACCACCACAAGCAGCACTACTACATGTAGAACTAGTACTAGTTCCAAAACAACAACAACAACAACAGATCTATAATATCTAGACTATAACTAACACTAAAACTACCACAAGCAGCACTACTACATGTAGAACTAGTACTAGTACCAAAACAACAACAACAACAAGAGAATGGTCAACACTAACAATGCTGCTAACTAATGGTAGCAATACGACCACTGTTATGATTATTAACAAAACTGCAAATAATACTACTACAACTAATACTGCTAATAATACTACTACAACTAATACTGCTAATAATACTACCACAACTAATACTGCTACTAATACTACTACAACTAATACTGCTAATAATACTACCACAACTAATACTGCTACTAATACTACCACAACTAATACTGCTACTAATACTACTACAACTAATACTGCTAATAATACTACCACAACTAATACTGCTACTAATACTACTACAACTAATACTGCTAATAATACTACTACAACTAATACTGCTACTAATACTACTACAACTAATACTGCTAATAATACTACCACAACTAATACTGCTACTAATACTACTACAACTAATACTGCTAATAATACTACTACAACTAATACTGCTACTAATACTACTACTACAACTAATACTGCTACTAATACTACTACAACTAATACTGCAACAAATACTATTACTAGCACTGATGCCATTGCCACAGTGATGGGGACACACACTACAATAATACTATAGTAATACGATGTACTGATCATAATATTGATTATATTGAAAATAGTATTGATTATATGATTTATTCACAAGCTAAGAGTTTTCGCTGGATACCTGGCAGGCTTGGCTGCTCCAGACTTGTCGAGAGAGGAGGAGAGGAGAGAGGAGGAGGTGGAGTGGAGAGGCCCAGGGGGAGAGTGGAGAGGTGAGGAGGAGAGAGGAGGAGTGGAGGATAACCAAAGGAGGAGAAGAGAGGTGTGGTTTGCGTGAGAGGAGGATGAGGAGGAAGAGGCAGTGGTAGCATGTGGGAGCGGTGGCCGTTCACCGTGGTAACGAGGCAGGGGGAGGGACAGGGGACGTGCCTACGTAGAAGGAGGGTGTGGCTCTGCTGGGAGAGGGAGGGGCCTAAATACAAACCAGGAAGAGGGAGGGGAAACAACAACAAACCCAAAACACAGGCAACCAGTCAAATAAAACCCAATATAAATTTAAATTAAAAATATATAAAACAATAATAATAAGTCAACTCAAATATTTATATTAGATATAAACACAATATTACATATTCATAATGAAAAATATAAAACAATATCATTCAAAGTTAAAATATACAAATGTTGATAAAAACAAAATGAAATATAAAAACATAATTAAAAAAAATGTAAAAAGATGTAAATTAAACTGAAAGGGGGGGTGTGATGGGGGATAATGACAGGTAGGCAGCAGGGACGGTCTACGAGGTAATGACAGGTAGGCAGCAGGGACGGTCTATGAGGTAATGACAGGTAGGCAGCAGGGACGGTCTACGAGGTAATGACAGGTAGACAGCAGGGACGGTCTATGAGGTAATGACAGGTAGACAGCAGGGACGGTCTATGAGGTAATGACAGGTAGACAGCAGGGACGGTCTATGAGGTAACGACAGGTAGGCAGCAGGGACGGTCTACGAGGTAATGACAGGAAGGCAGCAGGGACGGTCTACGAGGTAATGACAGGTAGGCAGCAGGGACGGTCTCCGAGGTAATGACAGGTAGGCAGCAGGGACGGTCTACGAGGTAATGACAGATAGGCAGTAGGGACGGCCTACGAGGTAATGACAGGTAGTCAGCAGGGACGGTCTACGAGGTAATGACAGGTAGGCAGCAGGGACGGTCTACGAGGTAATGACAGGTAGGCAGCAGGGACGGTCTACGAGGTAATGACAGGTAGGCAGCAGGGACGGTCTACGAGGTAATGACAGGTAGGCAGCAGGGACGGTCTACGAGGTAATGACAGGTAGGCAGCAGGGACGGTCTACGAGGTAATGACAGGTAGGCAGCAGGGACGGTCTACGAGGTAATGACAGGTAGGCAGCAGGGACGGTCTACGAGGTAATGACAGATACAGAGATGGAGGTAAGCAGCAGGGACGGTCTACGAGGTAATGACAGGTAGGCAGCAGGGACGGTCTACGAGGTAACGACAGGTAAGCAGCAGGGACGGTCTACGAGGTAATGACAGGTAGGCAGCAGGGACGGTCTACGAGGTAATGACAGACAGGCAGCAGGGGGAGGGAAGGAAGATGGAGGGATGGAGGGATGACAAGATAGGAGACAGCTGAGACACAGATTGCTGTCTAACCCTCACACACGCACGCTCACACACATACACGCTGTGTGTTGGTCTCTCTCTCTCTCTGTTAGGGGTCAGGGGTCACTGTGTGCTGGTCACCTGGCCTCTTGCTGATCACCTCCACCATGCTGGAGGGGAAGTAGCCGACGCGGTCATTTCCTGTCCGGTTGTCATGGATACAACCCTTCCACCGGCCGTCAGAATGCTGCTCCAGAACCTGACACACACACACCACTGGTTAGGTGCATCTGAGTGCGTGTGTGTGTGTGTGTGTGTGTGTGTGTGTGTGTGTGCGTGCGTGCGTGCGTGCGTGCGTGCGTGTGTACCGTGATGATGTCTCCAGTCTTGATGTTGAGGCTCGTCAGGTCGTAGTTGTTGCAGTACTCTGTCAGAGCTCTGACCTGCATCGCAGCTGACGCATCTACACGAACACACACACACACACACAC
>NC_088216.1:2037125-2067125 GCF_036934945.1 Oncorhynchus masou masou | reverse complement strand
ACATTACTACTGAGACACCACCTGTACACATTATACACACATTACTACTGAGGAGACACCACCTGTACACATTATACACACATTACTACTGAGACACCACCTGTACACATTATACACACATTACTACTGAGACACCACCTGTACACATTATACACACATTACTACTGAGGAGACACCACCTGTACACATTATACACACATTACTACTGAGACACCACCTGTACACATTATACACACATTACTACTGAGGAGACACCACCTGTACACATTATACACACATTACTACTGAGACACCACCTGTACGCATTATACACACATTACTACGGAGACTCCACCTGTACACATTATACACACATTACTACGGAGACTCCACCTGTACACATTATACACACATTACTACTGAGACACCACCTGTACACATTATACACACATTACTACTGAGACACCACCTGTACACATTATACACACATTACTACTGAGGAGACACCACCTGTACACATTATACACACATTACTACTGAGACACCACCTGTACACATTATACACACATTACTACTGAGACACCACCTGTACACATTATACACACATTACTACTGAGACACCACCTGTACACATTATACACACATTACTACTGAGGAGACACCACCTGTACACATTATACACACATTACTACTGAGACACCACCTGTACACATTATACACACATTACTACTGAGACACCACCTGTACACATTATACACACATTACTACTGAGACACCACCTGTACACATTATACACACATTACTACTGAGACACCACCTGTACACATTATACACACATTACTACTGAGACACCACCTGTACACATTATACACACATTACTACTGAGACACCACCTATACACATTATACACACATTACTACTGAGGAGACACCACCTGTACACATTATACACACATTACTACTGAGACACCACCTGTACACATTATACACACATTACTACTGAGACACCACCTGTACACATTATACACACATTACTACTGAGGAGACACCACCTGTACACATTATACACACATTACTACTGAGACACCACCTGTACACATTATACACACATTACTACTGAGGAGACACCACCTGTACACATTATACACACATTACTACTGAGACACCACCTGTACGCATTATACACACATTACTACGGAGACTCCACCTGTACACATTATACACACATTACTACGGAGACTCCACCTGTACACATTATACACACATTACTACTGAGACACCACCTGTACACATTATACACACATTACTACTGAGACACCACCTGTACGCATTATACACACATTACTACGGAGACTCCACCTGTACACATTATACACACATTACTACTGAGACACCACCTGTACACATTATACACACATTACTACTGAGACACCACCTGTACACATTATACACACATTACTACTGAGACACCACCTGTACACATTATACACACATTACTACTGAGACACCACCTGTACACATTATACACACATTACTACGGAGACTCCACCTGTACACATTATACACACATTACTACTGAGACACCACCTGTACACATTATACACACATTACTACTGAGACACCACCTGTACACATTATACACACATTACTACTGAGACACCACCTGTACACATTATACACACATTACTACTGAGGAGACACCACCTGTACACATTATACACACATTACTACTGAGACACCACCTGTACACATTATACACACATTACTACTGAGACACCACCTGTACACATTATACACACATTACTACTGAGAAACCACCTGTACACATTATACACACATTACTACTGAGACACCACCTGTACACATTATACACACATTACTACTGAGACACCACCTGTACACATTATACACACATTACTACTGAGGAGACACCACCTGTACACATTATACACACATTACCACTGAGGAGACACCACCTGTACACATTATACACACATTACTACTGAGACACCACCTGTACACATTATACACACATTACTACTGAGACACCACCTGTACACATTATACACACATTACTACTGAGACACCACCTGTACACATTATACACACATTACTACTGAGGAGACACCACCTGTACACATTAAACACACATTACTACTGAGACACCACCTGTACACATTAAACACACATTACTACTGAGACACCACCTGTACACATTATACACACATTACTACTGAGGAGACACCACCTGTACACATTATACACACATTACTACTGAGACTCCACCTGTACACATTATACACACATTACTACTGAGACACCACCTGTACACATTATAAACACATTACTACTGAGACACCACCTATACACATTATACACACATTACTACTGAGGAGACACCACCTGTACACATTATACACACATTACTACTGAGGAGACACCACCTGTACACATTATACACACATTACTACTGAGACACCACCTGTACACATTATACACACATTACTACTGAGACACCACCTGTACACATTATACACACATTACTACTGACACACCACCTGTACACATTGTACACACATTACTACTGAGGAGACACCACCTGTACACATTATACACACATTACTACTGAGACACCACCTGTACACATTATACACACATTACTACTGAGACACCACCTGTACACATTATAAACACATTACTACTGAGACACCACCTGTACACATTATACACACATTACTACTGAGACACCACCTGTACACATTATACACACATTACTACTGAGACACCACCTGTACACATTATACACACATTACTACTGAGACACCACCTGTACACATTATACACACATTACTACTGAGACACCACCTATACACATTATACACAAATTACTACTGAGACACCACCTGTACACATTATACACACATTACTACTGAGACACCGCCTGTACACATTATACACACATTACTACTGAGACACCACCTGTACACATTATACACACATTACTACTGACACACCACCTGTACACATTATACACACATTACTACTGAGACACCACCTGTACACATTATACACACATTACTACTGAGGAGACACCACCTGTACACATTATACACACATTACTACTGAGACACCACCTGTACACATTATACACACATTACTACTGAGACACCACCTGTACACATTATACACACATTACTACTGAGGAGACACCACCTGTACACATTATACACACATTACTACTGAGACACCACCTGTACACATTATACACACATTACTACTGAGGAGACACCACCTGTACACATTATACACACATTACTACTGAGACACCACCTGTACACATTATACACACATTACTACTGAGACACCACCTGTACACATTATACACACATTACTACTGAGACACCACCTGTACACATTATACACACATTACTACTGAGGAGACACCACCTATACACATTATACACACATTACTACTGAGGAGCAGCTGGACCACCTGTACACATTATACACACATTACTACTGAGACACCACCTGTACACATTATACACACATTACTACTGAGACACCACCTGTACACATTATACACACATTACTACTGAGACACCACCTGTACACATTATACACACATTACTACTGACACACCACCTGTACACATTATACACACATTACTACTGAGACACCACCTGTACACATTATACACACATTACTACTGAGGAGACACCAACTATACACATTATACACACATTACTACTGAGACACCACCTATACACATTATACACACATTACTACTGAGGAGACACCACCTGTACACATTATACACACATTACTACTGAGACACCACCTGTACACATTATACACACATTACTACTGAGGAGACACCACCTGTACACATTATACACATTACTACTGAGGAGACACCACCTGTACACATTATACACACATTACTACTGAGACACCACCTGTACACATTATACACACATTACTACTGAGGAGACACCACCTGTACACATTATACACACATTACTACTGAGACACCACCTGTACACATTATACACACATTACTACTGAGACACCACCTGTACACATTATACACACATTACTACTGAGGAGACACCACCTGTACACATTATACACACATTACTACTGAGGAGACACCACCTGTACACATTATACACACATTACTACTGAGACACCACCTGTACACATTATACACACATTACTACTGAGACACCACCTGTACACATTATACACACATTACTACTGAGAAACCACCTGTACACATTATACACACATTACTACTGAGACACCACCTGTACACATTATACACACATTACTACTGAGACACCACCTGTACACATTATACACACATTACTACTGAGAAACCACCTGTACACATTATACACACATTACTACTGAGACACCACCTGTACACATTATACACACATTACTACTGAGACACCACCTGTACACATTATACACACATTACCACTGAGGAGACACCACCTGTACACATTATACACACATTACTACTGAGACACCACCTGTACACATTATACACACATTACTACTGAGACACCACCTGTACACATTATACACACATTACTACTGAGACACCACCTGTACACATTATACACACATTACTACTGAGGAGACACCACCTGTACACATTATACACACATTACTACTGAGACACCACCTGTACACATTATACACACATTACTACTGAGATACCACCTGTACACATTATACACACATTACTACTGAGACACCACCTGTACACATTATACACACATTACTACTGAGACACCACCTGTACACATTATACACACATTACTACTGAGGAGACACCACCTGTACACATTATACACACATTACTACTGAGACACCACCTGTACACATTATACACACATTACTACTGAGACACCACCTGTACACATTATACACACATTACTACTGACACACCACCTGTACACATTATACACACATTACAACTGAGGAGACACCACCTATACACATTATACACACATTACTACTGACACACCACCTGTACACATTATACACACATTACTACTGAGACACCACCTGTACACATTATACACACATTACTACTGAGACACCACCTGTACACATTATAGTGTGTGTGTGTGTGTGTGTGTGTGTGTGTGTGTGTGTGTGTGTGTGTGTGTGTGTGTGTGTGTGTGTGTGTGTGTGTGTGTGTGTGTGTGTGTGTGTGTGTGTGTGTGTGTGCGCGCGCGTGCGTGCGTGTGAGTGAGAGAGACTCACCCCCACTCGTCCAAATTCACAGGCCAGGTCCAGAGGAGTCTTACCGGCCGTGTCGGAGATACACGGATTAGACTGGTGCTGCAGCAACATCTCTGACTGAACACAGAGAGACAGAGAGATACACGGGGTTAGACTGGGGCAACATCTCAGACTGAACACAGAGAGACAGAGAGATACACGGGGTTAGACTGGGGCAACATCTCTGACTGAACACAGAGAGACAGAGAGATACACGGGGTTAGACTGGGGCAACAGGTCAGACTGAACACAGAGAGACAGAGAGATACACGGGGTTAGACTGGGGCAACATCTCTGACTGAACACAGAGAGACAGAGAGATACACGGGGTTAGACTGGGGCAACATCTCAGACTGAACACAGAGAGACAGAGAGATACACGGGGTTAGACTGGGGCAACATCTCTGACTGAACACAGAGAGACAGAGAGATACACGGGGTTAGACTGGGGCAACATCTCTGACTGAACACAGAGAGACAGAGAGATACACGGGGTTAGACTGGGGCAACATCTCAGACTGAACACAGAGAGACAGAGAGATACACGGGGTTAGACTGGGGCAACATCTCTGACTGAACACAGAGAGACAGAGAGATACACGGGGTTAGACTGGGGCAACATCTCAGACTGAACACAGAGAGACAGAGAGATACACGGGGTTAGACTGGGGCAACATCTCAGACAGAACACAGAGAGACAGAGAGATACACGGGGTTAGACTGGGGCAACATCTCAGACTGAACACAGAGAGACAGAGATACACGGGGTTAGACTGGGGCAACATCTCAGACTGAACACAGAGAGACAGAGAGATACACGGGGTTAGACTGGGGCAACATCTCAGACTGAACACAGAGAGACAGAGAGATACACGGGGTTAGACTGGGGCAATATCTCTGACTGAACACAGAGAGACAGAGAGATACACGGGGTTAGACTGGGGCAACATCTCTGACTGAACACAGAGAGACAGAGAGATACACGGGGTTAGACTGGGGCAACATCTCTGACTGAACACAGAGAGACAGAGAGATACACGGGGTTAGACTGGGGCAACATCTCTGACTGAACACAGAGAGACAGAGAGATACACGGGGTTAGACTGGGGCAACATCTCTGACTGAACACAGAGAGACAGAGAGATACACGGGGTTAGACTGGGGCAACATCTCAGACTGAACACAGAGAGACAGAGAGATACACGGGGTTAGACTGGGGCAACATCTCAGACTGAACACAGAGAGACAGAGAGATACACGGGGTTAGACTGGGGCAACATCTCTGACTGAACACAGAGAGACAGAGAGATACACGGGGTTAGACTGGGGCAACATCTCAGACTGAACACAGAGAGACAGAGAGATACACGGGGTTAGACTGGGGCAACATCTCAGACTGAACACAGAGAGACAGAGAGATACACGGGGTTAGACTGGGGCAACATCTCTGACTGAACACAGAGAGACAGAGAGATACACGGGGTTAGACTGGGGCAACATCTCAGACTGAACACAGAGAGACAGAGAGATACACGGGGTTAGACTGGGGCAACATCTCAGACTGAACACAGAGAGACAGAGAGATACACGGGGTTAGACTGGGGCAACATCTCAGACTGAACACAGAGAGACAGAGAGATACACGGGGTTAGACTGGGGCAACATCTCTGACTGAACACAGAGAGACAGAGAGATACACGGGGTTAGACTGGGGCAACATCTCAGACTGAACACAGAGAGACAGAGAGATACACGGGGTTAGACTGGGGCAACATCTCAGACTGAACACAGAGAGACAGAGAGATACACGGGGTTAGACTGGGGCAACATCTCTGACTGAACACAGAGAGACAGAGAGATACACGGGGTTAGACTGGGGCAACATCTCTGACTGAACACAGAGAGACAGAGAGATACACGGGGTTAGACTGGGGCAACATCTCTGACTGAACACAGAGAGACTTATTAAATATAATTAAGGGATAATCAATCAATAAATTATGATTATAGGGATAATAATTGTGTCTGTCATAGTTGAAGTGTACCTATGATGAAAATTATAGGCCTCTCTCATCTTTTTAAGTGGTAGAACTTGCACACCTGGTGGCTGACTAAATACTTTTTTTTTGATACATGTATTACATAAAGATGCGGTAGATGATATAGAGTACAGTATATACGTATACATATGAGATGAATAATGTAGGGTATGTAAACATTATATTAGGTAGCATTGTTTAAAGTGGCTAGTGATATATTTTACATCCTTTCCCATCAATTCCCATTATTAAAGTGGCTGGAGTTGAGTCAGTGTGTTGGCAGCAGCCACTCAATGTTAGTGGTGGCTGTTTAACAGTCTGATGGCCTTGAGATAGAAGCTGTTTTTCAGTCTCTCGGTCCCAGCTTTGATGCACCTGTACTAACCTCGCCTTCTGGATGATAGAGGGGTGAACAGGAAGTGGCTCGGGTGGTTGTTGTCCTTGATCATCTTTATGGACTTCCTGTAACATCGGGTGGTGTAGGTGTCCTGGAGGGCAGGTAGTTTGCCCCCGGTGATGCGTTGTGCAGACCTCACTACCCTCTGGAGAGCCTTACGGTTGAGGGCGGAGCAGTTGCCGTACCAGGCGGTGTCTACAGCCCGCCAGGATGCTCTTGATTGTGCATCTGTAGAAGTTTGTGAGTACTTTTGGTGACAAGCCGAATTTCTTCAGCCTCCTGAGGTTCTTCACGATGCTGTCTGTGTGAGTGGACCAATTCAGTTTGTCTGTGATGTGTATGCCGAGGAACTTAAAACTTACTACCCTCTCCACTACTGTTCCATTGATGTGGATAGGGGGGTGTTCCCTCTGCTGTTTCCTGAAGTCCACAATCATCTCCTTAGTTTTGTTGACGTTGAGTGTGAGGTTATTTTCCTGCCACCACACTCCGAGGGCCCTCACCTCCTCCCTGTAGGCCATCTCGTCGTTGTTGGTAATCAAGCCTACCACTGTCGTCCGCAAACTTGATGATTGAGTTGGAGGTGTGTGTGGCCACGCAGTCGTGGGTAAACAGGGAGTACAGGAGAGGGCTCAGAACACACCCTTGTGGGGCCCCAGTGTTGAGGATCAGCGGGGTGGAGATGTTGTTGCCTACCCTCACCACCTGGGGGTGGCCCGTCAGGAAGTCCAGTACCCAGTTGCACAGGGCGGGGTCGAGACCCAGGGTCTCGAGCTTGATGAGGAGCATGGAGGGTACTATGGTGTTAAATGCCGAGCTGTAGTCGATGAACAGCATTCTCACATAGGTATTCCTCTTGTCCAGATGGGTTAGGGCAGTGTGCAGTGTGGTTGAGATTGCATCGTCTGTGGACCTATTTGGGCGGTAAGCAAATTGGAATGGGTCTAGGGTGTCAGGTAGGGTGGAGGTGATATGGTCCTTGACTAGTCTCTCAGAGCACTTCATGATGACGGAAGTGAGTGCTACGGGGCGGTAGTCGTTTAGCTCAGTTACCTTAGCTTTATTGGGAACAGGAACAATGGTGGCCCTCTTGAAGCATGTGGGAACAGCAGACTGGTATAGGGATTGATTGAATATGTCCGTAAACACACCAGCCAGCTGGTCTGTGCATGCTCTGAGGGCGCAGCTGGGGATGCCGTCCGGGCCTGCAGCCTTGTGAGGGTTAACACGCTTAAATGTTTTACTCACCTCGGCTGCAGTGAAGGAGAGTCCGCATGTTTTCGTTGCAGGCCGTGTCAGTGGCACTGTATTGTCCTCAAAGCGGGCAACAAAGTTATTTAGTCTGCCTGGGAGCAAGACATCCTGGTCCATGACGTGGCTGGTTTTCTTTTTGTAATCCGTAATTGACTGTAGACCCTGCCACATACCTCTTGTGACTGAGCCGTTGAATTGAGATTCTACTTTGTCTCTATACTGACGCTTAGCTTGTTTGATTGCCATGCTGAGGGAATAGCTGCACTGTTTGTATTCGGTCATGTTTCCGGTCACCTTGCCCTGATTAAAAGCAGTGGTTCGCGCTTTCAGTTTCACGCGAATGCTGCCATCAATCCACGGTTTCTGGTTTGGGAATGTTTTAATCGTTGCTATGGGAACGACATCTTCAACGCACGTTCTAATGAACTCGCACAAAGAATCAGCGTATTCGTCAATGTTGTTATTTGACGCAATACGAAACATGTCCCAGTCCACGTGATGGAAGCAGTCTTGGAGTGTGGAATCAGATTGGTCGGACCAGCGTTGGACAGACCTCAGCGTGGGAGCTTCTTTTTTTAGTTTCTGTCTGTAGGCAGGGATCAACAAAATGGAGTCGTGGTCAGCTTTTCCGAAAGGAGGGCGGGGCAGGGCCTTATATGCGTCGCGGAAGTTAGAATAGCAATGATCCAAGGTTTTGCCAGCCCTGGTTGCGCAATCGATATGCTGATACAATTTAGGGAGTCTTGTTTTCAGATTAGCCTTGTTAAAATCCCCAGCTACCATGAATGCAGCCTCAGGATGTATGGATTCCAGTTTGCAAAGAGTCAAATAAAGTTTGTTCAGAGTCATCGATGTGTCTGCTTGGGGGGAATATATACGGCTGTGATTATAATCGAAGAGAATTCCCTTGGTAGATAATGCGGTCGACACTTGATTGTGAGGAATTCTAAATCAGGTGAACAGAAGGATTTGAGTTCCTGTATGTTTTTGTGATCACACCACGTCTCGTTAGCCATAAAGCATACGCCCCCGCCCTTCTTCTTACCAGAAAGATGTTTGTTTCTGTCGGCGCGATGCGTGGAGAAACCCGCTGGCTGCACCGACTCCGATAGCGTCTCTCCAGTGAGCCATGTTTCCGTGAAGCAAAGAACGTTACAGTCTCTGATGTCCCCCTGGAATGCTACCATTGCTCGGATTTCATCAACCTTGTTGTCAAGAGACCGGACATTGGCGAGAAGTATACTAGGTAGTGGTGCACGATGTGCCCGTCTCCGGAGTCTGACCAGAAGACCGCCTCGTTTCCCTCTTTTACGAAGTTGTTTTTTTGGGTCACCGGCTGGGATCCATTCCGTTGTCCTGGGTGAAAGGCAGAACACAGGATCCGCTTCGCAAAAGTCATATTCTTGGTCGTACTGATGGTGAGTTGACGCTGCTCTTATATTCAATAGTTCTTCTCGACTGTATGTAATGAAACCTAAGATGACCTGGGGTACTAATGTAAGAAATAACACGTAAAAAAACAAAAAACTGCATAGTTTCCTAGGAACGCGAAGCGAGGCGGCCATCTCTGTCGGCGCTGAAAGTTTAGTGAGCCTACAGTATTTTATTAGATAGCTACAGTAGTTTACTAGATAACTACAGTAGTTTACTAGATAGTTACAGTAGTTTACTAGATAGTTACAGTAGTTTATTAGATACCTACAGTAGTTTACTAGATAGCTACAGTAGTTTACTAGATACCTACAGTAGTTTACTAGATACCTACAGTAGTTTACTAGATACCTACAGTAGTTTACTAGATAGTTACAGTAGTTTACTAGATACCTACAGTAGTTTATTAGATACCTACAGTAGTTTACTAGATAGCTACAGTAGTTACCTATATAGCTACAGTAGTTTATTAGATACCTACAGTAGTTTATTAAATAGCTACAGTAGTTACCTATATAGCTACAGTAGTTTATTAGATAGCTACAGTAGTTTATTAGATACCTATAGTAGTTTACTAGATACCTACAGTAGTTTATTAGATAGCTACAGTAGTTTACTAGATAGCTACATTAGTTTACTAGATTGCTACAGTAGTTTACTAGATAGTTACAGTAGTTTATTAGATACCTAGAGTAGTTTATTAGATAGCTACAGTAGTTTACTAGATAGTTACAGTAGTTTATTAGATAGTTACAGTAGTTTATTAGATACCTACAGTAGTTTATTAGATAGCTACAGTAGTTTACTAGATAGCTACAGTAGTTTACTAGATAGCTACAGTAGTTTACTAGATAGTTACAGTAGTTTATTAGATACCTACAGTAGTTTATTAGATAGCTACAGTAGTTTACTAGATAGTTACAGTAGTTTATTAGATAGTTACAGTAGTTTATTAGATACCTACAGTAGTTTATTAGATAGCTACAGTAGTTTACTAGATAGCTATAGTAGTTGTTCAATATCAACTGAAGTCGATAGCAAGTTTACTAGATAGCTACAGTAGCTTACCACAGCTACAGTACTTTACCAGATACCTACAGTAGTTTACTAGATAGCTACAGTAGTTACCTATATAGCTACAGTAGTTTACTAGATACCTACAGTAGTTTATTAGATAGCTACAGTAGTTTATTAGATACCTACAGTAGTTTATTAGATAGTTACAGTAGTTTATTAGATAGCTACAGTAGTTTATTAGATAGCTACGGTAGTTTACTAGATAGCTACAGTAGTTTATTAAATAGCTACAGTAGTTTACTAGACAGTTACAGTAGTTTATAAGATACCTACAGTAGTTCATTAGATAGTTACAGTAGTTTACTAGATAACTACAGTAGTTTACTAGATAATTACAGTAGTTTACTAGATACCTACAGTAGTTTACTAGATAGCTACAGTAGTTTACTAGATAGCTACAGTAGTTTATTAGATAGCTACAGTAGTTTACTAGATAGCTACAGTAGTTTACTAGATACCTAAAGTAGTTTACTAGATACCTACAGTAGTTTACTATATACCTACAGTAGTTTATTAGATACCTACAGTAGTTTATTAGATAGCTACAGTAGTTTATTAGATAGTTACAGTAGTTTATTAGATAGCTACAGTAGTTTACTAGATACCTACAGTAGTTTACTAGATAGCTACAGTAGTTTACTAGATACCTACAGTAGTTTACTAGATACCTACAGTAGTTTATTAGATACATACAGTAGTTTACTAGATAGCTACAGTAGTTTACTAGATAGCTACAGTAGTTTATTAGATACCTACAGTAGTTTACTAGATAGTTACAGTAGTTTACTAGATACCTACAGTAGTTTACTAGATACCTACAGTAGTTTACTAGATAGTTACAGTAGTTTATTAGATAGCTACAGTAGTTTATTAGATACCTACAGTAGTTTACTAGATACCTACAGTAGTTTACTAGATAGTTACAGTAGTTTATTAGATAGCTACAGTAGTTTACTAGATACCTACAGTAGTTTATTAGATAGCTACAGTAGTTTACTAGATAGCTACAGTAGTTTATTAGATACCTACAGTAGTTT
This sequence comes from Oncorhynchus masou masou, assembly GCF_036934945.1. Lineage (NCBI taxonomy): Eukaryota > Metazoa > Chordata > Actinopteri > Salmoniformes > Salmonidae > Oncorhynchus > Oncorhynchus masou. The sequence goes on along the minus strand of NC_088216.1, from coordinate 2,054,611 downwards.
ACTAGATACCTACAGTAGTTTATTAGATAGCTACAGTAGTTTACTAGATAGCTACAGTAGTTTACTAGATACCTAAAGTAGTTTACTAGATACCTACAGTAGTTTACTAGATAGTTACAGTAGTTTACTAGATAGTTACAGTAGTTTACTAGATAGTTACAGTAGTTTATTAGATACCTACAGTAGTTTACTAGATAGCTACAGTAGTTTACTAGATACCTACAGTAGTTTACTAGATACCTACAGTAGTTTACTAGATACCTACAGTAGTTTACTAGATAGTTACAGTAGTTTATTAGATACCTACAGTAGTTTACTAGATAGTTACAGTAGTTTATTAGATAGTTACAGTAGTTTATTAGATACCTACAGTAGTTTATTAGATAGCTACAGTAGTTTACTAGATAGCTACAGTAGTTTACTAGATACCTAAAGTAGTTTACTAGATACCTACAGTAGTTTACTAGATAGTTACAGTAGTTTACTAGATAGTTACAGTAGTTTACTAGATAGTTACAGTAGTTTATTAGATAGCTACAGTAGTTTACTAGATACCTACAGTAGTTTATTAGATAGCTACAGTAGTTTACTAGATAGCTACAGTAGTTTATTAGATACCTACAGTAGTTTACTAGATACCTACAGTAGTTTATTAGATAGCTACAGTAGTTTACTAGATAGCTACAGTAGTTTACTAGATACCTAAAGTAGTTTACTAGATACCTACAGTAGTTTACTAGATAGTTACAGTAGTTTACTAGATAGTTACAGTAGTTTACTAGATAGTTACAGTAGTTTATTAGATACCTACAGTAGTTTACTAGATAGCTACAGTAGTTTACTAGATACCTACAGTAGTTTACTAGATACCTACAGTAGTTTACTAGATACCTACAGTAGTTTACTAGATAGTTACAGTAGTTTATTAGATACCTACAGTAGTTTACTAGATAGTTACAGTAGTTTATTAGATAGTTACAGTAGTTTATTAGATACCTACAGTAGTTTATTAGATAGCTACAGTAGTTTATTAGATAGCTACAGTAGTTTACTAGATATCTACAGTAGTTTACTAGATAGCTACAGTAGTTTACTAGATAGCTACAGTAGTTTACTAGATAGCTACAGTAGTTTATTAGATACAGTAGTTTATTAGATACCTACAGTAGTTTACTAGATAGTTACAGTAGTTTATTAGATACCTACAGTAGTTTATTAGATACCTACAGTAGTTTACTAGATAGTTACAGTAGTTTATTAGATACCTACAGTAGTTTATTAGATACCTACAGTAGTTTACTAGATACCTACAGTAGTTTACCAGATACCTACAGTAGTTTACTAGATAGCTACAGTAGTTTATTAGATACCTACAGTAGTTGCCATGATAACCGAACCATCAGTCCTAGCTTGCTTTTATGAAAATCGAATTCAACAACGCCAATGATGTTTTCAATTCGCCGTTGGCTTTCAAAAGCAGCTGTAGCATAGAACATGTGATAACGAACAGTGGCCTCTGAATTCTACCGCGCTGATCGACTGAGTGTTATAGGGATAAGTATGTTACAGTCGTTGGCAGACCAGAACACAGTGGACCTCGACCAGAACCGTGAGGAACACCACATTTGTGCGTGTCATTGTGTTTGTGTGTCGTTGTGTGTGTGTGTCGTTGTGTGTGTCGTTGTGTGTGTGTCGTTGTGTGTGTCATTGTGTTTGTGTGTCGTTGTGTGTGTGTAGTTGTGTGTGTGTCGTGTGTGTGTCGTTGTGTGTGTCATTGTGTTTGTGTGTCGTTGTGTGTGTGGCGTTACCCCGTCGTAATGTCCGTGCTGTGCTGATAGGTGCAGTGGGATCTGGCCCTCGTCTGATTGAATGTTGACCGATGATCCCGCCTTCAGGAGCATTTTCATTGGCTCAGTCTTCCCCTGCCACGCCGCGTAGTGCAGTGGACGCATACCTACGGCAACCACAGAGGAACACACAGAATCAGACTACGACCCACAACACATCAGAGGAACACACAGAATCAGACTACGACCCACAACACATCAGAGGTACACACAGAATCTACGACCCACAACACACCAGAGGAACACACAGAATCAGACTACGACCCACAACACATCAGAGGAACACACAGAATCTACGACCCACAACACATCAGAGGAACACACAGAATCTACGACCCACAACACATCAGAGGTAAACACAGAATCAGACTACGACCCACAACACATCAGAGGAACACACAGAATCTACGACCCACAACACACCAGAGGAACACACAGAATCAGACTACGACCCACAACACACCAGAGGAACACACAGAATCTACGACCCACAACACATCAGAGGAACACACAGAATCTACGACCCACAACACATCAGAGGAACACACAGAATCTACGACCCACAACACATCAGAGGTACACACAGAATCGGACTACGACCCACAACACATCAGAGGTAAACACAGAATCAGACTACGACCCACAACACATCAGAGGAACACACAGAATCAGACTACGACCCACAACACATCAGAGGAACACACAGAATCAGACTACGACCCACAACACACCAGAGGAACACACAGAATCAAACTACGACCCACAACACATCAGAGGAACACACAGAATCTACGACCCACAACACATCAGAGGAACACACAGAATCTACGACCCACAACACATCAGAGGTACACACAGAATCAGACTACGACCCACAACACATCAGAGGAACACACAGAATCAGACTACGACCCACAACACATCAGAGGAACACACAGAATCAGACTACGACCCACAACACATCAGAGGAACACACAAAATCAGACTACGACCCACAACACATCAGAGGAACACACAGAATCAGACTACGACCCACAACACATCAGAGGAACACACAGAATCAGACTACGACCCACAACACATCAGAGGAACACACAGAATCTACGACCCACAACACATCAGAGGTACACACAGAATCAGACTACGACCCACAACACATCAGAGGAACACACAGAATCAGACTACGACCCACAACACATCAGAGGAACACACAGAATCAGACTACGACCCACAACACATCAGAGGTAAACACAGAATCAGACTACGACCCACAACACATCAGAGGTAAACACAGAATCAGACTACGACCCACAACACATCAGAGGAACACACAGAATCTACGACCCACAACACATCAGAGGAACACACAGAATCTACGACCCTCAACACATCAGAGGAACACACAGAATCTACGACCCACAACACATCAGAGGAACACACAGAATCTACGACCCACAACACATCAGAGGAACACACAGAATCTACGACCCACAACACATCAGAGGAACACACAGAATCTACGACCCACAACACATCAGAGGAACACACAGAATCAGACTACGACCCACAACACATCAGAGGAACACACAGAATCAGACTACGACCCACAACACATCAGAGGAACACACAGAATCAGACTACGACCCACAACACATCAGAGGTAAACACAGAATCAGACTACGACCCACAACACACCAGAGGAACACACAGAATCAGACTACGACCCACAACACATCAGAGGAACACACAGAATCTACGACCCACAACACATCAGAGGAACACACAGAATCTACGACCCACAACACACCAGAGGAACACACAGAATCAGACTACGACCCACAACACACCAGAGAGAAGACGGAGAGAGAGAGAGAAAGAGAGTGTGTGTGTGTGTGTGTGCGAAGGGAGTGTTACCGTTCTGGTCCTTAATGTCCACTGTGGCCTGAGCCTCCAACAGCAGAGAGATCAGCTCCTTGTTGCCGCTCAGAGCAGCATGGTGCAGAGGAGACAACCTACACACACACACACACACACACACACACACACACACACACACACACACACACACACACACACACACACACACACACACACACACACACACACACACACACACGGTGGGTCTGTAATCATAGTGATTAAACCTATAGTTCTAGGGGTTCTGTAACCATAGTGATTAAACCTATAGTTCTAGTGGGTCTGTAACCATAGTGATTAAACCTATAGTTCTAGTGGGTCTGTAACCATAGTGATTAAACCTATAGTTCTAGTGGGTCTGTAACCATAGTGATTAAACCTATAGTTCTAGTGGGTCTGTAACCATAGTGATTAAACCTATAGTTCTACTGGGGTCTGAAACCGTAGTGATTAAACCTATAGTTCTTTTGGGTCTGTAACCATAGTGATTAAACCTATTGTTCTAGTGGGTCTGTAACCATAGTGAATCAACCTATAGCTCTAGTGTGTCTGTAACCATAGTGATTAAACCTATAGTTCTAGTGGGTCTGTAACCATAGTGTTCAAACCTATTGTTCTAGTGGGTCTGTAACCATAGTGATTAAACCTATAGTTCTAGTGGGTCTGTAACCATAGTGATTAAATCTATAGTTCTAGGGGGCCTGTAACTATAGTGATGAAATCTATAGTTCTAGGGGGTCTGTAACCATAGTGATTAAATCTATAGTTCTAGGGGGTCTGTATCCACAGTGAATAAATCTATAGTTCTAGTGGATCTGTAACCATAGTGATTAAATCTATAGTTCTAGGGGGTCTGTCTTTCCTCCCCCTCCTTGTATGTTTAGTGGTAGCACCTGTTTATGTTTAATTCGTTTGTCTTTATTAGACAGCCGGCCCACCTGGTTGTTGTGCGGGATTATTTCAGTGTAACCTTCGGCTCTGTTGTAGAGGTACGTGTTAGTGCCTGGTCATGATTTGTTCCGTTGTACATTTTGACTCCCTGTGTTTGGGAGCGTAACTATTGTGAGCACCCTGTGGTGCGTTGGTGCTATTAAAGACGCACAGCATTGAACTCTCTGTCTCCTGCATTTGACTCCACACCCATGACACCCGGAGCATTACATAGTGATTAAATCTATAGTTCTAGGGGGTCTGTATCCATAGTGAATAAATCTATAGTTCTAGGGGGTCTGTATCCATAGTGATTAAACCTATAGTTCTAGGGGGTCTGTATCCATAGTGAATAAATCTATAGTTCTAGGGGGTCTGTATCCATAGTGATTAAACCTATAGTTCTAGGGGGGCTGTATCCATTAATCCACCATCCCTCATCTCTTTACTGTGTAACTTCATCCCTTCTCACTGTGTGTGTGTGTGTGTGTGTGTGTGTGTGTGTGTGTGTGTGTGTGTGTGTGTGTGTGTGTGTGTGTGTGTGTGTGTGTGTGTGTGTGTGTGTGTGTGTGTGTGTGTGTGTGTGTGTGTGTGTGTGTGTGTGTGTGTGTGTGTGTGTGTGTGTGTGTGTGTGTGAGGTGACCTAGATCCCATAATAAGACACCTCTTCCCTGGAGCCTCTAACCCTTTCTCTATCTCTTCATCTATCCCTATCGCTCTATCCTCCTCTTCGTCCCTCTCTCTCTCCTTTTCTCTCACTTTCTCTCCTTTTCTCTGTCTCTCTCTCCTTTTCTCCCTCTCTCTCTCCTTTTCTCTCTCTCTCTCTCCTTTTCTCTCTCTTCTTTTCTCTCTCTCCTTTTCTCTCTCTCCTGTTCTCTCTCTTCTTTTCTCTCTCTCCTTTTCTCTCCTTTTCTCTCTCTCCTTTTCTCTACTTTTCTCTCTCTCCTTTTCTCTAATTTCCCCTCCTTTTCTCTCCCTGTTTCTCTGTTTCTCTCTCATTGATGTTAAAGTATATGTATATATACACTGCTCAAAAAAATTAAGGGAACACTAAATTAACACATCCTAGATCTGAATGAATGAAATATTCTTATTAAATACTTTTTTCTTTACATAGTTGAATGTGCTGACAACAAAATCACACAAAAATGATCAATGGAAATCAAATTTATCAACCCATGGAGGTCTGGATTTGGAGTCACTCAAAATTAAAGTGGAAAACCACACTACAGGCTGATCAAACTTTGATGTAATGTCCTTAAAACAAGTCAAAATGAGGCTCAGTAGTGTGTGTGGCCCCCACGTGCCTGTATGACCTCCCTACAACGCCTGGGCATGCTCCTGATGAGGTGGCGGATGGTCTCCTGAGGGATCTCCTCCCAGACCTGGACTAAAGCATCCGCCAACTCCTGGACAGTCTGTGGTGCAACGTGGCGTTGGTGGATGGAGCGAGACATGATGTCCCAGATGTGCTCAATTGGATTCAGGTCTGGGGAACGGGCGGGCCAGTCCATAGCATCAATGCCTTCCTCTTGCAGGAACTGCTGACACACTCCAGCCACATGAGGTCTAGCATTGTCTTGCATTAGGAGGAACCCAGGGCCAACCGCACCAGCATATGGTATCGCAAGGGGTCTGAGGATCTCATCTCGGTACCTAATGGCAGTCAGGCTACCTCTGGCGAGCACATGGAGGGCTGTGCGGCCCCCCAAAGAAATGCCACCCCACACCATGACTGACCCAAATGCCAAACGTCCTGCACGGTGTTGGGCTGTAAGCACAACCCCCATCTGTGGACGTCGGGCTCTCATACCACCCTCATGGAGTCTGTTTCTTTCCGTTTGAGCAGACACATGCACATTTGTGGCCTGCTGGAGGTCATTTTGCAGGGCTCTGGCAGTGCTCCTCCTGCTCCTCCTTGCACAAAGGCGGAGGTAGCGGTCCTGCTGCTGGGTTGTTGATTCCTAAGTGGACAGTTTGATTTCACAGAAGTGTGATTGACTTGGAGTTACATTGTGTTGTTTAAGTGCCCCTTTATTTTTGAGCAGTGTATATATGGAAAATATATATAGGTTCTTAAAATGAACCAGCAGGAAAACTCTGTATATAGACTGTGTTTATAGACTGTGTGTATAGACTGTCTTTATAGACTGTGTTTACAGACTGTGTGTATAGACTGTGTGTATAGATTGGGTTTATAGACTGGGTTTATAAACTGTGTTTATAGACCGTGTTTATAGACCGTGTGTATAGACGGTGTTTATAGACTGTGTTTATAGACTGTGTTTATAGACTGTGTGTATAGACTGTGTGTATAGACTGTGTTTATAGACAGTGTTTATAGACAGTGTTTATAGACAGTGTTTATAGACTGTGTGTATAGACTGTGTTTATAGACTGGGTTTATAGACTGGGTTTATAGACTGGGTTTATAGACTGGGTTTATAGACTGGGTTTATACACTGTTAATAGACTGTCTTTATAGACTGGGTTTATATACTGTGTTTATAGACTGTGTTTATAGACTGTAGGACCCATAACTTACAACATAGACCTACTGTAGGACCACTAACTTACAACACAGACCTACTGTAGGACCCATAACAATAACATAGACCTACTGTAGGACCCATAACGATAACATAGACCTACTGTAGGACCCATAACGATAACATAGACCTACTGTAGGACCCATAACTTCACCTAACAATTACATAGACCTACTGTAGGACCCATAACGATAACATAGACCTACTGTAGGACCCATAACGATAACATAGACCTACTGTAGGACCCATAACTTCACCTAACAACAACATAGACCTACTGTAGAACCCATGACTTCACCTAACAATAACATGTGTATAGACTATGATTATAGACGGTGTATAGACGGTGTGTGTAGAATGTGTGTATAGACTGTGTGTATACACCGTGTGTATAGACTGTGTATAGACTGTGTGTATACACCGTGTGTATAGACTGTCTATAGGCTGTGTTTATAGACTGTTTATGTAGACTGTGTGTAAAGACTGTGTGTAAAGACTGTGTGTATAGACTGTGTATAGACTGTGTGTATAGACCGTGTGTATAGACACTGTGTATAGACTCTATAGACTGTGTGTATAGACTGTGTGTATAGACTGTGTTAATAGACTGTGTAAAAGATGTGTCTATAGACTGTTTACATAGACTGTGTCAATAGACTGTTTACATAGACTGTGTGTAATGACTGTCTATAGACTGTGTTTATAGACTGTCTATAGACTGTGCTTATAGACTGTATATAGACTGTGTATATAGACTGTGCAGACTGTGTATAGTCTGTGTGTATAGACTGTGTGTATAGACTGTGTGTATAGACTGTGTATAGACTGTGTGTATAGACTGTGTGTATAGACCGTGTGTATAGACTGTATATAGACTGTGTTTATAGACTGTGTATAGACTGTGTATATAGACTGTGTGTATAGACTGTGTATAGACTGTGTTAATAGACTGTGTGTATAGACTGTGTGTATAGACTGTATATAGACTGTGTTTATAGACTGTGTATAGACTGTGTGTATAGACTGTGTGTATAGACCGTGTGTATAGACTGTGTGTATAGACAGTGTTAATAGACTGTGTATAAGATGTGTCTATAGACTGTTTACATAGACTGTGTGTATAGACTGTGTGTATAGACTGTCTATAGACTGTGTGTATAGACTGTATATAGACTGTGTTTATAGACTGTGTATAGACTGTGTGTATAGACTGTGTTAATAGACTGTGTGTATAGACTGTATATAGACTGTGTTTATAGACTGTGTATAGACTGTGTGTATAGACCGTGTGTACAGACTGTGTTAATAGACTGTGTATAAGATGTGTCTATAGACTGTTTACATAGACTGTGTGTATAGGCTTTGTATAGACAGTGTGTATAGACTGTGTATAGATGGTGTATAGACAGTGTGTATAGACAGTGTGTATAAACTGTGTATAGACATTGTGTATAGACTGTGTATAGACAGTGTGTATAGACTGTGTATAGACATTGTGTATAGACTGTGTATAGACTGTGTATATAGACTGTGTATAGATGGTGTATAGACAGTGTGTATAGACAGTGTGTATAGACAGTGTGTATAGACTGTGTATAGACATTGTGTATAGACAGTGTGTATAGACTGTGTATAGACATTGTGTATAGGCTGTGTATAGACAGTGTGTATAGACAGTGTGTATAGACTGTGTAAAGACTGTGTATAGACAGTGTGTATAGACTGTGATGTCACTCACCCGTCTGTGTCCTGGAAGTTAACATTGACCCTCTTGGCTGTTCCCAGCAACTCTGAAACACACATAGATAGAGACATCAGTGTGTGTGGTACCATGGATCACAGGAAAATGAGAATAAAGACTAAATCAAGCAGAATTAACACCCAGGAACACCCCTGTCCACCCCCTGTCCACACAGGAACACCCCCTGTCCACCCCTTGTCCACCCAGGAACACCCCCTGTCCACCCAGGAACACCCCCTGTCCACCCCCTGTCCACCCAGGAACACCCCCTGTCCACCCCCTGTCCACCCAGGAACACCCCCTGTCCACCCCCTGTCCACCCAGGAACACCCCCTGTCCACCCCCTGTCCACCCAGGAACACCCCCTGTCCTCCCAGGAACACCCCCTGTCCTCCCCCTGTCCACCCAGGAACACCCCCTGTCCACCCCCTGTCCACCCCCTGTCCACCCCCTGTCCACCCAGGAACACCCCCTGTCCACCCCCTGTCCACCCAGGAACACCCCCTGTCCACTCAGGAACACCCCCTGTCCACCCCCTGTCCACTCAGGAACACCCCCTGTCCACCCCCTGTCCACTCAGGAACACCCCCTGTCCACCCAGGAACAACCCCTGTCCACCCCCTGTCCACCCAGGAACACCCCCTGTCCACTCAGGAACACCCCCTGTCCACCCCCTGTCCACTCAGGAACACCCCCTGTCCACCCCCTGTCCACCCTGGAACACCCCCTGTCCACCCAGGAACACCCCCTGTCCTCCCCCTGTCCACCCAGGAACACCCCCTGTCCACCCAGGAACACCCCCTGTCCACCCAGGAACACCCCCTGTCCTCCCCCTGTCCACCCCCTGTCCTCCCCCTGTCCACCCCCTGTCCACCCCCTGTCCACCCCCTGTCCACCCCCTGTCCACTCAGGAACACCCCCTGTCCTCCCCCTGTCCACCCCCTGTCCACTCAGGAACACCCCCTGTCCACCCCCGGTCCACCCCCTGTCCACCCCCTGTCCACCCCTGTCCACCCCCTGTCCACCCAGGAACACCCCCTGTCCAACCCCTGTCCTCCCAGGAACACCCCCTGTCCACCCCCTGTCCTCCCCCTGTCCACCCAGGAACACCCCCTGTCCACCCCCTGTCCTCCCAGGAACACCCCCTGTCCACCCATTGTCCTCCCCCTGTCCACCCAGAGACATACCCCAAGCGACTTACAGCTGTAATCGCAGCAAAAGGTGGCGCTACAAAGTATTAACTTAAGGGGGCTGAATAATTTTGCACGCCCAATTTTTCATTTTTTTATTTGTTAAAAAAGTTTGAAATATCCAATAAATGTCGTTCCAATTCATGATTGTGTCCCACTTGTTGTTGATTCTTCACAAAAAAATACAGTTTTATATCTTTATGTTTGAAGCCAGAAATGTGTCAAAAGGTCGCAAAGTTCAAGGGGGCCGAATACATACTGTATCACTGTCCCCTATCTACATACATACTGTATCACTGTCCCCTATCTACATACATACTGTATCACTGTCCCCTATCTACATACATACTGTATCACTGTCCACTATCTACATACATACTGTATCACTGTCCCCTATCTACATACATACTGTATCACTGTCCCCTATCTACATACATACTGTATCACTGTCCCCTATCTACATACATACTGTATCACTGTCCCCTATCTACATACATACTGTATCACTGTCCCCTAACGACATACATACTGTATCACTGTCCCCTATCTACATACATACTGTATCACTGTCCCCTATCTACATACATACTGTATCACTGTCCCCTATCTACATACATACTGTATCACTGTCCCCTATCTACATACATACTGTATCACTGTCCCCTATCTACATACATACTGTATCACTGTCCCCTATCTACATACATACTGTATCACTGTCCACTATCTACATACATACTGTATCACTGTCCCCTATCTACATACATACTGTATCACTGTCCCCTATCTACATACACACTGTATCACTGTCCCCTATCTACATACTGTATCACTGTCCCCTATCTACATACATACTGTCCCCTATCTACATACATACTGTATCACTGTATCACTGTCCCCTATCTACATACATACTGTATCACTGTCCCCTATCTACATACATACTGTATCACTGTCCCCTATCTACATACATACTGTATCACTGTCCCCTATCTACATACATACTGTATCACTGTCCCCTATCTACATACATACTGTATCACTGTCCCCTATCTACATACATACTGTATCACTGTCTCCTATCTACATACATACTGTCCCCTATCTACATACATACTGTACCACTGTCCCCTATCTACATACATACTGTATCACTGTCCCCTATCTACATACATACTGTCCCCTATCTACATACATACTGTCCCCTATCTACATACATACTGTATCACTGTCTCCTATCTACATACATACTGTATCACTGTCCCCTATCTACATACATACTGTATCACTGTCCCCTATCTACATACATACTGTATCACTGTCCCCTATCTACATACATACTGTATCACTGTCCCCTATCTACATACATACTGTATCACTGTCCCCTATCTACATACATACTGTATCACTGTCCCCTAGCTACAAACATACTGTATCACTGTCCCCTATCTACATACATACTGTATCACTGTCCCCTATCTACATACATACTGTCCCCTATCTACATACATACTGTATCACTGTCTCCTATCTACATACATACTGTATCACTGTCCCCTATCTACATACACACTGTATCACTGTCCCCTATCTACATACATACTGTATCACTGTCCCCTATCTACATACATACTGTATCACTGTCCCCTATCTACATATATACTGTATCACTGTCCCCTATCTACATACATACTGTCCCCTATCTACAAACATACTGTATCACTGTCCCCTATCTACAAACATACTGTATCACTGTCCCCTATCTACATATATACTGTATCACTGTCCCCTATCTACATACATACTGTATCACTGTCCCCTATCTACATACATACTGTATCACTGTCCCCTATCTACATACATACTGTATCACTGTATCACTGTCCCCTATCTACATACATACTATATCACTGTCCCCTATCTACATACATACTGTATCACTGTATCACTGTCCCCTATCTACATACATACTGTATCACTGTATCACTGTCCCCTATCTACATACATACTATATCACTGTCCCCTATCTACATACATACTGTATCACTGTATCACTGTCTCCGATCTACATAAATACTGTATCACTGTCCCCTATCTACATACATACTGTATCATTGTCCCCTATCTACATACATACTGTCCCCTATCTACATACATACTGTATCACTGTCCCCTATCTACATACATACTGTCTCCTATCTACATACATACTGTATCACTGTCCCCTATCTACATACATACTATATCACTGTCCCCGATCTACATACACACTGTATCACTGTCCCCTATCTACATACATACTGTATCACTGTCCCCTATCTACATACATACTGTATCACTGTCCCCTAACGACATACATACTGTATCACTGTCCCCTATCTACATACATACTGTCCACTATCTACATACATACTGTATCACTGTCCCCTATCTACATACATACTGTATCACTGTATCACTGTCTCCGATCTACATAAATACTGTATCACTGTCCCCTATCTACATACATACTGTATCACTGTATCACTGTCTCCGATCTACATAAATACTGTATCACTGTCCCCTATCTACATACATACTGTATCATTGTCCCCTATCTACATACATACTGTCCCCTATCTACATACATACTGTATCACTGTCCCCTATCTACATACATACTGTCTCCTATCTACATACATACTGTATCACTGTCTCCTATCTACATACATACTGTCTCCTATCTACATACATACTGTATCACTGTCCCCTATCTACATACATACTGTATCACTGTCCCCTATCTACATACATACTGTATCACTGTCTCCTATCTACATACATACTGTATCATTGTCCCCTATCTACATACATACTGTATCACTGTCCCCTATCTACATACATACTGTATCACTGTCCCTTATCTACATACATACTGTATCACTGTCTCCTATCTACATACATACTGTATCACTGTCCCCTATCTACATACATACTGTCTCCTATCTACATACATACTGTATCACTGTCCCCTATCTACATACATACTGTATCACTGTCCCCTATCTACATACATACTGTATCACTGTCCCCTATCTACATACATACTGTATCATTGTCCCCTATCTACATACATACTGTATCACTGTCCCCTATCTACATACACACTGTATCACTGTCTCCTATCTACATACATACTGTATCACTGTCTCCTATCTACATACATACTGTATCACTGTCCCCTATCTACATACATACTATATCACTGTCCCCTATCTACATACATACTGTATCACTGTCTCCTATCTACATACATACTGTATCACTGTCCCCTATCTACATACATACTGTATCACTGTCCCCTATCTACATATATACTGTATCACTGTCCCCTATCTACATACATACTGTATCACTGTCTCCTATCTACATACATACTGTATCACTGTCCCCTATCTACATACATACTGTATCACTGTCCCCTATCTACATCCATACTGTATCACTTTCCCCTATCTACATACATACTGTCCCCTATCTACATACATACTGTATCACTGTCCCCTATCTACATACATACTGTATCACTGTCCCCTATCTACATACATACTGTATCACTGTCCCCTATCTACATACATACTGTCCCCTATCTACATACATACTGTATCACTGTCCCCTATCTACATACATACTGTATCACTGTATCACTGTCCCCTATCTACATACATACTGTCCCCTATCTACATACATACTGTATCATTGTCCCCTATCTACATACATACTGTATCACTGTCCCCTATCTACATACATACTGTATCACTGTCCCCTATCTACATACACACTGTATCACTGTCCCCTATCTACATACATACTGTATCACTGTCCCCTATCTACATACATACTGTATCACTGTCCCCTATCTACATATATACTGTATCACTGTCCCCTATCTACATACATACTGTCCCCTATCTACAAACATACTGTATCACTGTCCCCTATCTACATACATACTGTCCCCTATCTACAAACATACTGTATCACTGTCCCCTATCTACATATATACTGTATCATTGTCCCCTATCTACATACATACTGTATCACTGTCTCCTATCTACATACATACTGTATCACTGTCCCCTATCTACATACATACTGTGTCCTATCTACATACATACTGTATCACTGTCCACTATCTACATACATACTGTATCATTGTCCCCTATCTACATACATACTGTATCACTGTCCCCTATCTACATACATACTGTATCACTGTCCACTATCTACATACATACTGTATCATTGTCCCCTATCTACATACATACTGTCCCCTATCTACATATATACTGTATCACTGTCCACTATCTACATACATACTGTATCACTGTCCCCTATCTACATACATACTGTCCCCTATCTACATACATACTGTATCACTGTCCCCTATCTACATACATACTGTATCACTGTCCACTATCTATCTGGTTCTCTCTCTCTACTAGGGTTCTCTCTCTAATAGGGTTAGGGTTCTCTCTCTCTACTAGGATTAGGGTTCTCTCTCTACTAGGGTTAATGTTCTCTCCCTACTAGGATTAGGGTTCTCTCTCTACTAGGGTTAGGGTTCTCTCCCTACTAGGATTAGGGTTCTCTCTCTACTAGGGTTAGGGGTCTCACTCTCTCTACTAGGATTAGGGTTATCTCTCTACTAGGGTTAGGGTTCTCTCTTTCTCTCTCTCTAATAGGGTTAGGGTTCCCTCTCTACGAGGGTTAGGGTTCTCTTTCTCTACTCTACCTCTCTGAGCCCCGCCCACTATTTCTTGCTGCTCAACCAATCGGACACCCTGATGTTAGAGGCTAAATGTCCCCAGCCACACTATAGACCTGTGTGTAGGTGTGTGTGTAGGTGTGTGTGTAGGTGTGTGTGTAGAACCAGATTTTTCTCTGAATTATTAAACACCCCATACAGGTTCCACTGCAGGAAAACACACACACACACACACACACACACACACACACACACACACACACACACACACACACACACACACTTCTGACCATCACCACATGTCTCTCTCTCCTTCCCTCTGTCTCCATCCCTCCCTCCCGTCCTCTATGTATGTGCTCAGTGGTGTGAAAGACAGAACTGATATTTCCCGGCGTTTGAGGAGAAACTGGCTGGAATGTCCATAGTACGGTTATGGCCTATCTCATAGACATAGCAGAGGAGATGAGGAGGAGAGGAAGGGAGAGGAGAGGAGGAGGAGAGGAAGGGAGAGGAGTGGTGTGGAGAGGAGGATAACGGGAGCTAGCGAACCAAAGTGAACCAAACTCGCTAGCTAGCTAACCAAACTTGCTAACAAGTTAACATTAACCCTGAATCCTAACCAGCTAGCTAGGTAACTAAACTATCTAGCCAGCTAACCCTAACCAGCTAGCAAGCTAACCTTAACCCTGAATCCTAACCAGCTAGCTAGCTAACTAAACTATCTAGCCAGCTAACCCTAACCAGCTAGCAAGCTAACCTTAACCCTGAATCCTAACCAGCTAGCTTGGTAACCTTGTTAACCCTCAACTCTAATCATATGGCTATTAGCTATCTACTAACCCAAAACCCTAACCAGCTAACCAGCTAGCCACTAACCCTAAACCCTAACCAGCTAGCTACTAACCCAAAACCCTAACCAGCTAGCTACTAACCCTAAACCCGAACCAGCTAGCCAGTTAGCTACTAACCCTAACCAGCTAGCCAGTTAGCTACTAACCCTAAACCCTAACCAGCTAGCCAGTTAGCTCCTAACCCTAACCAGCTAGCCAGTTAGCTACTAACCCTAACCAGCTAGCTACTAACCCAAAACCCTAACCAGCTAGCCAGTTAGCTACTAACCCTAACCAGCTAGCCAGCTAGCTCCTAACCCTAACCAGCTAGCCAGTTAGCTACTAACCCTAACCAGCTAGCCAGCTAGCTACTAACCCTAACCAGCTAGCCAGTTAGCTACTAACCAGCTAGCCAGCTAGCTACTAACCCTAACCAGCTAGCCAGTTAGCTACTAACCAGCTAGCTACTAAACAGCTAACCAGCTAGCTACTAACCCTAACCAGCTAGCTACTAACCAGCTAACCAGCTAGCTACTAACCCTAACCAGCTAGCCAGCTAGCTACTAACCAGCTAACCAGCTAGCTACTAACCCTAACCAGCTAACCAGCTAGCTACTAACCCTAAACCCCTTTCACGCTAGCAGTCAGGTTCGGGTCTGACTGCATGCTGCGTCTGTTCTGTTGCAGACAACCAGAAGCTGTAATGATGCAGAGGAGGAGGACTCAATCACACATCAACACCCAGAGACATGACATTAGATGGGAGGAGAGGAACAGAGAGAGAGAGAGAGAGAGACAACCAGAAGCTGTAATGATGCTCTCACAGAGGAGGAGGACTCAATCACACATCAACACCCAGAGACATGACATTAGATGGGAGGAGAGGAACAGAGAGAGAGAGAGAGAGTATATTTATTTTTACCTTTATTTAACTAGGCAAGTCAGTTAAGAACAAATTCTTATTAAATTAGAGGAAGAGAGAGACTTCCAAATGTATGACCATATTAGAGACAAACATATTTCCCTCAGATTACACAGACCCACAAAGAATTCCAAAACAAATACAATTTTGATAAACTCCCATATCTACTGGGTGAAATACCACCGTCTGCCATCACAGCAGCAAGATGTGTGACCTGCTGCCACAAGAAAATCAAATCAAATCAAATTTGTCACATACACATGGTTAGCATATGTTAATGTTAGTGTAGCGAAATGCTTGTGCTTCCAGTTCCGACAATGCAGTAATAACCAACAAGTAATCTAACTAACAATTCCTAAACTACTGTCTTATATACAGTGTAAGGGGATAAAGAATATGTACATAAAGATATATGAATGAGTGATGGTACAGAGCAGCATAGGCAAGATACAGTAGATGGTATCGAGTACAGTATATACATATGAGATGAGTATGTAAACAAAGTGGCATAGTTAAAGTGGCTAGTGATACATGTTTTACATAAAGATGCAGTAGATGATAGAGTACAGTATATACGTATACATATGAGATGAATAATGTAGGGTATGTAAACATTATATTAGGTAGCATTGTTTAAAGTGGCTAGGGCAACCAGTGAAGAACAAACACCATTGTAAATACAACCCATATTTATGCTTATTTATTTTCCCTTTTGTACTTTAACTATTTGCACCTCGTTACATATAGTATATAGACATAATATGACATTTGCAATGGCTTTATTGAAACTTTTAGTGTAATGTTTACTGTTCA
>NC_088216.1:2009625-2034625 GCF_036934945.1 Oncorhynchus masou masou | reverse complement strand
TTAGGTCTATAACAGCATTAGGTCTATATTAGGTCTATATTAGTTAAAAGCAGCATTACGTCTATAGCAGAATTAGGTCTATAACAGTTTTAGGTCTATAACAGCATTAGGTCAATATTAGGTCTATAACAGCATTAGGTCTATAACAGCATTAGGTCTATAACAGCATTAGTTCTATAACAACATTAGGTCTATATTAGGTCTATAACAGCATTAGGTCTATATTAGGTCTATAACAGCATTAGGTCTATATTAGGTCTATAACAGCATTAGGTCTATAACAGCATTAGGTCTATAACAGCATTAGGTCTATAACAACATTAGATTAGGTCTATAACAGCATTAGGTCTATAACAGCATTAGATTAGGTCTATAACAGCATTAGGTCTATAACAGCATTAGGTCTATATTAGGTCTATAACAGTATTAGGTCAATATTAGGTCTATAACAGCATTAGGTCTATAACAGCATTAGTTCTATAACAGCATTAGTTCTATAACAGCATTAGTTCTATAACAGCATTAGGTCTATAACAGCATTAGGTCTATATTAGGTCTGTAACAGTATTAGGTCAATATTAGGTCTATAACAGCATTAGGTCTATAACAGTATTAGGTCAATATTAGGTCTATAACAGTATTAGGTCAATATTAGGTCTATAACAGCATTAGGTCTATATTAGGTCTATAACAGCATTAGGTCTATAACAGCATTAGGTCTATAACAGCATTAGGTCTATAACAACATTAGATTAGGTCTATAACAGCATTAGGTCTATAACAGCATTAGGTCTATATTAGGTCTGTAACAGTATTAGGTCAACATTAGGTCTATAACAGCATTATGTCTATAACAGCATTAGGTCTATATTAGGTCTATAACAGTATTAGGTCAATATTAGGTCTATAACAGTATTAGGTCTATAACAGTATTAGGTCAATATTAGGTCTATAACAGCATTATGTCTATAACAGCATTATGTCTATATTAGTTCTATAACAGCATTAGGTCTATATTAGGTCTATAACAGTATTAGGTCTATATTAGTTCTATAACAGCATTAGGTCTATATTAGGTCTATAACAGCATTAGGTCAATATTAGGTCTATAACAGTATTAGGTCTATAACAGCATTAGGTCTATATTAGGTCTATAACAGTATTAGGTCTATAACAGCATTAGGTCTATATTAGGTCTATAACAGCATTAGGTCTATATTGGGTCTATATTAGTTAAAAGCAGCATTACGTCTATAGCAGAATTAGGTCTATAACAGTTTTAGGTCAATAACAGCATTAGGTCTATAACAGCAGTAGGTCTATATTAGGTCTATAACAGCATTAGGTCTATAACAGCATTAGGTCTATATTAGGTCTATAACAGCATTAGGTCTATAACAGCATTAGGTCTATATTAGGTCTATAACAGCATTAGTTCTATAACAGCATTAGGTCTATAACAGCATTAGGTCTATATTAGGTCTATCACAGCATTAGGTCAATATTAGGTCTATAACAGCATTAGGTCTATATTAGGTCTATAACAGCATTAGGTCTATAACAGCATTAGGTCTATATTAGGTGTATCACAGCATTAGGTCAATATTAGGTCTATAACAGCATTAGGTCTATATTAGGTCTATAACAGCATTATGTCTATAATAGGTCTATAACAGCATTAGGTCTATAATAGGTCTATAACAGCATTAGGTCTATATTAGGTCTATAACAGCATTAGGTCTATATTGGGTCTATATTAGTTAAAAGCAGCATTACGTCTATAGCAGAATTAGGTCTATAACAGCATTAGGTCTATAACAGCATTAGTTCTATAACAGCATTAGTTCTATAACAGCATTAGGTCAATATTAGGTCTAGAACAACATTAGGTCTATATTAGGTATATAACAGTATTAGGTCTATATTAGGTCTATAACAGCATTAGGTCTATAACAGCATTAGGTCTATATTAGGTATATAACAGTATTAGGTCAATATTAGGTCTATAACAGAGTTAGGTCTATAACAGCATTAGTTCTATAACAGCATTAGGTCTATATTAGGTATATAACAGTATTAGGTCAATATTAGGTATATAACAGTATTAGGTCTATATTAGGTCTATAACAGCATTAGTTCTATAACAGCATTGGGTCAATATTAGGTCTATAACAGCATTAGGTCTATTACAATATTAGGTCTATAACAGTATTAGGTCTATAACAGCATTAGGTCTATATTAGGTCTATAACAGCATGAGGTCTATATTCGGTCTATAACAGCATTAGGTCTATAACAGTATTAGGTCTATAAAAGTATTAGGTCTATATTACGTCTATAACAGCATTGGGTCTATAACAGTATTAGGTCAATATTACGTCTATAACAGTATTAGGTCTATGACAGTATTAGGTCTATAACAGTATTAGGTCTATAACAGCATTAGGTCTATAACATTATTAGGTCAATATTAGGTCTATAACAGCATAAGGTCTATAACAGCATTAGGTCTATAACAGTATTAGGTCTATATTAGGTCTATAACAGTATTAGGTCTATAACAGCATTAGGTCAATAACAGTATTAGGTCTATATTAGGTCTATAACAGTATTAGGTCTATAACAGCATTGGGTCTATAAAAGTATTAGGTCTATAACAGTATTAGGTCTATAACAGTATTAGGTCAATATTACGTCTATAACAGCATTAGGTCTATAACAGCATTAGGTCTATAACAGTATTAGGTCAATATTAGGTCTATAACAGCATTAGGTCTATAACAGCATTAGGTCAATATTAGGTCTAGAACAACATTAGGTCTATAACAGCATTAGGTCTATAACAGCATTAGGTCTATAACAGCATTAGGTCAATATTAGGTCTAGAACAACATTAGGTCTATATTAGGTCTATAACAGTATTAGGTCAATATTAGGTCTATAACAGTATTAGGTCTATAACAGCATTAGTTCTATAACAGTATTAGGTCTATAACCTAGGATAGGATAAAGTAATCCTTCTCACCCCCCCCCCCCCTTAAATGATTTAGATGCACTATTGTAAAGTGGCTGTTCCACTGGATGTCAGAAGGTGAATTCACCAATTTGTAAGTCGCTCTGGATAAGAGCGTCTGCTAAATGACTTAAATGGTCTATATTAGGTCTATAACAGCATTAGGTCTATAAGAGTATTAGGTCTATAACAGCATTAGGTCTATAACAGTATTAGGTCAATATTAGGTCTATAACAGCATTAGGTCTATAACAGCATTAGGTCAATATTAGGTCTAGAACAACATTAGGTCTATATTATGTCTATAACAGTATTAGGTCAATATTAGGTCTATAACAGTATTAGGTCTATAACAGCATTAGTTCTATAACAGTATTAGGTCTACAACGGTATTTGGTCTATAACAGTATTAGGTCTATAACAATATTAGGTCTAGAACAACATTAGGTCTATATTAGGTCTATAACAGTATTAGGTCAATATTAGGTCTATAACAGTATTAGTTCTATATTAGGTCTATAACAGTGATAGGTCTATAACAGTATTAGGTCTATAACAGCATTAGGTCTATAACAGTATTAGGTCTATAACAGCATCAGGTCTATAACAGCATTAGGTCTATAACAGCATTAGGTCTTTAACAGCATTAGGTCTATAACAGTATTAGGTCTATAACAGCATTAGGTCAATATTAGGTCTATAACAGCATTAGGTCTATAACAGCATTAGGTCTATATTAGGTCTATAACAGCATTAGGTCTATAACAGTATTAGGTCTATAACAGTATTAGGTCTATATTAGGTCTATAACAGCATTAGGTCTATAACAGCATTAGGTCTATATTAGGTCTATAACAGCATTAGGTCTATAACAGTATTAGGTCTATAACAGCATTAGGTCTATAACAGTATTAGGTCTATAACAGCATTAGGTCTATAACAGTATTAGGTCTATAACAGTATTAGGTCTATATTAGGTATATAACAGCATTAGGTCTATAACAGCATTAGGTCTATAACAGCATTAGGTCTATAACAGTATTAGGTCTATAACAGTATTAGGTCTATAACAGTATTAGGTCTATAACAGCATTAGGTCTATAACAGTATTAGGTCTATAACAGTATTAGGTCTATAACAGTATTAGGTCTATAAAAGTATTAGGTCAATATTACGTCTATAACAGTATTAGGTCAATATTAGGTCAATAACAGCATTAGGTCTATAACAACATTAGGTCAATATTAGGTCTATAACAGTATTAGGTCTATAACAGCATTAGGTCTATAACAGTATTAAGTCTATAACAGCATTAGGTCAATATTAGGTCTATAACAGCATTAGGTCTATATTAGGTCAATAACAGCATTAGGTCTATATTAGGTCTATAACAACATTAGGTCAATATTAGGTCTATAACAGTATTAGGTCTTTATTAGGTCTATAACAGCATTAGGTCTATAACAGCATTAGGTCTATAACAGTATTAAGTCTATAACAGCATTAGGTCAATATTAGGTCTATAACAGTATTAGGTCTATAACAGCATTAGGTCTATATTAGGTCTATAACAGTATTAGGTCTATAACAGTATTAGGTCAATAACAGCATTGGGTCTATAACAGTATTAGGTCTATAACAGCATTAGGTCTATAACAGCATTAGGTCTATAACAGTATTAGGTCTATAACAGTATTAGGTCAATATTACGTCTATAACAGTATTAGGTCTATAACAGCATTAGGTCTATAACAGTATTAGGTCAATATTACGTCTATAACAGTATTAGGTCTATAACAGCATTAGGTCAATATTAGGTATATAATTGCATTAGGTCTATAACAGTATTAGGTCTATAACAGTATTAGGTCTATAACAGCATTAGGTCTATAACAGTATTAGGTCAATATTACGTCTATAACAGCATAAGGTCTATAACAGCATTAGGTCAATATTAGGTATATAATTGCATTAGGTCTATAACAGTATTAGGTCTATATTAGGTATATAACAGTATTAGGTCAATATTAGGTCTATAAAAGCATTGGGTCTATATTAGGTCTATAACAGTATTAGGTCAAAATTAGGTATATAACAGAGTTAGGTCTATATTAGGTCTATAACAGCATTAGTTCTATAACAGCATTAGGTCTATAACAGCATTAGGTCTATAACAGTATTAGGTCTATATTAGGTATATAACAGTATTAGGTCTATATTAGGTCTATAACAGTATTAGGTCAATATTAGGTATATAACAGTATTAGGTCTATATTAGGTCTATAACAGCATTAGTTCTATAACAGCATTGGGTCCATATTAGGTCTATAACAGCATTAGGTCAATATTAGGTCTATAACAGCATTAGGTCTATAACGGCATTAGGTCTATTACAATATTAGGTCTATAACAGTATTAGGTCTATAACAGCATTAGGTCTATAACAGCATTAGGTCTATATTAGGTCTATAACAGTATTAGGTCTATAACAGAATTAGGTCTATAACAGTATTAGGTCTATAACAGTATTAGGTCTATAACAGCATTAGGTCTATAACAGCATTAGGTCTATAACAGCATTAGGTCTATAACAGCATTAGGTCTATAACAGCATTAGGTCTATAACAGCATTAGGTCTATAACAGCATTAGGTCTATAACAGCATTAGGTCTATAACAGCATTAGGTCTTTAACAGCATTAGGTCTATAGCAGCATTAGGTCTATATTAGGTCTATAACAGCATGAGGTCTATATTCGGTCTATAACAGAATTAGGTCTATAACAACATTAGGACAATATTACGTCTATGACAGTATTACATTTACATTTCATTTAAGTCATTTAGCAGACGCTCTTATCCAGAGCGACTTACAAATTGGTGAATTCACCTTCTGACATCCAGTGGAACAGCCACTTTACAATAGTGCATCTAAATCATTAAGGGGGGGGGGGGGTGGTGAGAAGGATTACTTATCCTATCCTAGGTATTCCTTGAAGAGGTGGGGTTTCAGGTGTCTCCGGAAGGTGGTGATTGACTCCGCTGTCCTGGCGTCGTATTAGGTCTATATTTGGTCTATAACGGCATTAGGTCTATATTAGGTCTATAACAGCTTTAGGTCTATATTAGGTCTATAACAACATTAGGTCTATATTAGGTCTATAACAGCATTAGGTCTATAACAGTATTAGGTCTATAAAAGTATTAGGTCTATATTACGTCTATAACAGCATTGGGTCTATAACAGTATTAGGTCTATAACAGTATTAGGTCTATAACAGCATTAGGTCTATAACAGTATTAGGTCAATATTACGTCTATAACAGTATTAGGTCTATAACAGCATTAGGTCTATAACAGTATTAGGTCAATATTAGGTCTATAACAGCATTAGGTCTATAACAGCATTAGGTCTATAACAGTATTAGGTCTATATTAGGTCTATAACAGTATTAGGTCAGTATTAGGTCTATAACAGTATTAGGTCAATATTAGGTCTATAACAGCATAAGGTCTATAACAGCATTAGGTCTATAACAGTATTAGGTCTATATTAGGTCTATAACAGTATTAGGTCTATAACAGCATTAGGTCAATAACAGTATTAGGTCTATATTAGGTCTATAACAGCATTGGGTCTATAACAGTATTAGGTCTATAACAGTATTAGGTCAATATTACGTCTATAACAGCATTAGGTCTATAACAGCATTAGGTCTATAACAGTATTAGGTCAATATTAGGTCTATAACAGCATTAGGTCTATAACAGCATTAGGTCTATATTAGGTCTATAACAGCATTCAGTCAATATTAGGTCTATAACAGCATTAGGTCTATAACAGCATTAGGTCTATAACAGCATTAGGTCAATAACAGTATTAGGTCTATATTAGGTCTATAACAGTATTAGGTCTATAACAGCATTGGGTCTATAACAGTATTAGGTCTATAACAGTATTAGGTCAATATTACGTCTATAACAGCATTAGGTCTATAACAGCATTAGGTCTATAACAGTATTAGGTCAATATTAGGTCTATAACAGCATTAGGTCTATAACAGCATTAGGTCTGTATTAGGTCTATAACAGCATTCAGTCAATATTAGGTCTATAACAGCATTAGGTCTATAACAGCATTAGGTCTATAACAGCATTAGGTCAATATTAGGTCTAGAACAACATTAGGTCTATATTATGTCTATAACAGTATTAGGTCAATATTAGGTCTATAACAGTATTAGGTCTATAACAGCATTAGTTCTATAACAGTATTAGGTCTATAACCTAGGATAGGATAAAGTAATCCTTCTCACCACCCCCCCCCCCTTAAATGATTTAGATGCACTATTGTAAAGTGGCTGTTCCACTGGATGTCAGAAGGTGAATTCACCAATTTGTAAGTCGCTCTGGATAAGAGCGTCTGCTAAATGACTTAAATGGTCTATATTAGGTCTATAACAGCATTAGGTCTATAAGAGTATTAGGTCTATAACAGCATTAGGTCTATAACAGTATTAGGTCAATATTAGGTCTATAACAGCATTAGGTCTATAACAGCATTAGGTCAATATTAGGTCTAGAACAACATTAGGTCTATATTATGTCTATAACAGTATTAGGTCAATATTAGGTCTATAACAGTATTAGGTCTATAACAGCATTAGTTCTATAACAGTATTAGGTCTACAACGGTATTTGGTCTATAACAGTATTAGGTCTATAACAATATTAGGTCTAGAACAACATTAGGTCTATATTAGGTCTATAACAGTATTAGGTCAATATTAGGTCTATAACAGTATTAGTTCTATATTAGGTCTATAACAGTGATAGGTCTATAACAGTATTAGGTCTATAACAGCATTAGGTCTATAACAGTATTAGGTCTGTAACAGCATTAGGTCTATAACAGCATTAGGTCAATATTAGGTCTATAACAGTATTAGGTCAATATTAGGTCTATAACAGTATTAGGTCTATAACAGTATTAGGTCTATAACAGCATTAGGTCTATAACAGTATTAGGTCTGTAACAGCATTAGGTCTATAACAGCATTAGGTCAATATTAGGTCTATAACAGTATTAGGTCAATATTAGGTCTATAACAGTATTAGGTCTATAACAGTATTAGGTCAATATTAGGTCTATAACAGTATTAGGTCAATATTAGGTCTATAACAGTATTAGGTCTATAACAGCATTAGTTCTATAACAGTATTAGGTCTACAACGGTATTAGGTCTATAACAGTATTAGGTCTATAACAATATTAGGTCTAGAACAACATTAGGTCTATATTAGGTCTATAACAGTATTAGGTCAATATTAGGTCTATAACAGTATTAGTTCTATATTAGGTCTATAACAGTGATAGGTCTATAACAGTATTAGGTCTATAACAGAATTAGGTCTATAACAGTATTAGGTCTATAACAGTATTAGGTCTATAACAGCATTAGGTCTATAACAGTATGAGGTCTATATTAGGTCTATAACAGTATTAGGTCAATATTAGGTCTATAACAGCATTAGGTCTATATAAGGTCTATAACAACATTAGGTCAATATTAGGTCTATAACAGTGATAGGTCTAAAACAGCATTAGATCTATAACAGCATTAGGTCTATATTAGGTCTATAACAGTATTAGGTCAATATTAGGTCTATAACAGCATTAGGTCTATATAAGGTCTATAACAACATTAGGTCAATATTAGGTATATAACAGTATTAGGTCTTTATTAGGTCTATAACAGTATTAGGTCTATAACAGCATTAGGTCAATATTAGGTCTATAACAGCATTAGGTCAATATTAGGTCTATAACAGCATTAGGTCTATAACAGCATTAGGTCAATATTAGGTCTATAACAGTATTAGGTCAATATTAGGTCTATAACAGCATTAGGTCTATAACAGCATTAGGTCAATATTAGGTCTATAACAGCAATATGTCTATAACAGTATTAGGTCTATAACAGCATTAGGTCAATATCAGGTCTATAACAGTATTAGGTCAATATTAGGACTATAACAGCATGAGGTCTATAACAGTATTAGGTCTATAACAGCATTAGGTCTATAACAGTATTAGGTCTATAACAGCATTAGGTCAATATTAGGTCTATAACAGCATTAGGTCAATATTAGGTCTATAACAGCATGAGGACTATAACAATATTAGGTCTATAACAGCATTAGGTCTATAACAGCATTAGGTCTATAACAGTATTAGGTCTATATTAGGTCTATAACAGCATTAGGTCTATAACAGTATTAGGTCTATAACAGTATTAGGTCTATATTAGGTCTATAACAGCATGAGGACTATAACAATATTAGGTCTATAACAACATTAGGTCTATAACAGCATTAGGTCTATAACAGTATTAGGTCTATATTAGGTCTATAACAGCATTAGGACTATAACAATATTAGGTCTATAACAGCATTAGGTCTATAACAGCATTAGGTCTATAACAGTATTAGGTCTATATTAGGTCTATAACAGCATTAGGTCTATAACAGTATTAGGTCTATAACAGTATTAGGTCTATATTAGGTCTATAACAGCATTAGGACTATAACAATATTAGGTCTATAACAGCATTAGGTCTATAACAGCATTAGGTCTATAACAGTATTAGGTCTATATTAGGTCTATAACAGCATTAGGTCTATAACAGTATTAGGTCTATAACAGTATTAGGTCAATATTACGTCTATAACAGTATTAGGTCAATATTAGGTCTATAACAGTATTAGGTCTATAACAGCATTAGGTCAATATTAGGTCTATAACAGTATTAGGTCAATATTAGGTCTATAACAGCATTAGGTCAATATTAGGTCTATAACAGTATTAGGTCAATATTAGGTCTATAACAGCATGAGGACTATAACAACATTAGGTCTATATTAGGTCTATAACAGCATTAGGTCTATAACAGTATTAGGTCTATAACAGTATTAGGTCAATATTACGTCTATAACAGTATTAGGTCAGTATTAGGTCTATAACAGTATTAGGTCTATAACAGCATTAGGTCTATAACAGTATTAGGTCTATAACAGTATTAGGTCTATAACAGTATTAGGTCTATATTAGGTCTATAACAACATTAGGTCAATATTAGGTCTATAACAGTATTAGGTCTATATTAGGTCTATAACAGCATGAGGTCTATAACAGTATTAGGTCTATAACAGTATTAGGTCTATAACAGTATTAGGTCAATATTAGGTCTATAACAGTATTAGGTCTATAACAGTATTAGGTCAATAACAGTATTAGGTCAATATTAGGTCTATAACAGTATTAGGTCTATAACAGTATTAGGTCAATATTAGGTCTATAACAGCATTAGGTCTATAACAGTATTAGGTCAGTATTAGGTCTATAACAGTATTAGGTCTATAACAGCATTAGGTCTATAACAGCATTAGGTCAATATTAGGTCTATAACAGCATGAGGACTATAACAATATTAGGTCTATAACAACATTAGGTCAATATTAGGTCTATAACAGCATTAGGTCTATAACAGCATTAGGTCAATATTAGGTCTATAACAGCATTAGGTCTATAACAGTATTAGGTCTATAACAGTATTAGGTCTATATTAGGTCTATAACAGCATTAGGTCTATAACAGTATTAGGTCTATAACAGCATTAGGTCAATATTAGGTCTATAACAGTATTAGGTCTATAACAGCATTAGGTCAATATTAGGTCTATAACAGTATTAGGTCAATATTAGGTCTATAACAGTATTAGGTCTATATTAGGTCTATAACAACATTAGGTCTAGAACAGTATTAGGTCTATAACAGTATTAGGTCTATAACAGCATTAGGTCAATATTAGGTCTATAACAGTATTAGGTCTATAACAGCATTAGGTCAATATTAGGTCTATAACAGTATTAGGTCAATATTAGGTCTATAACAGCATGAGGTCTATAACAGTATTAGGTCTATATTAGGTCTATAACAGCATTAGGTCTATAATAGGTCTATAACAACATTAGGTCAATATTAGGTCTATAACAGTATTAGGTCTATATTAGGTCTATAACAGCATTAGGTCTATAACAACATTAGGTCAGTATTAGGTCTATAACAGTATTAGGTCTATAACAGTATTAGGTCTATAACAGCATTAGGTCTATAACAGTATTAGGTCAATATTAGGTCTATAACAGCATTAGGTCTATAACAGTATTAGGTCTATATTAGGTCTATAACAGCATTAGGTCTATATTAGGTCTATAACAGTATTAGGTCTATAACAGTATTAGGTCTATAACAGTATTAGGTCTATAACAGTATTAGGTCTATATTAGGTCTATAACAGCATTAGGTCTATAACAGTATTAGGTCTATAACAGTATTAGGTCAATATTACGTCTATAACAGTATTAGGTCAATATTAGGTCAATAACAGTATTAGGTCTATAACAGCATTAGGTCTATATTAGGTCTATAACAGCATTAGGTCTATATTAGGTCTATAACAACATTAGGTCAATATTAGGTCTATAACAGTATTAGGTCTTTATTAGGTCTATAACAGCATTAGGTCTATAACAGCATTAGGTCTATAACAGTATTAAGTCTATAACAGCATTAGGTCAATATTAGGTCTATAACAGTATTAGGTCTATAACAGCATTAGGTCTATATTAGGTCTATAACAGTATTAGGTCTATAACAGTATTAGGTCAATAACAGCATTGGGTCTATAACAGTATTAGGTCTATAACAGTATTAGGTCTATATTAGGTCTATAACAGTATTAGGTCTATAACAGTATTAGGTCAGTATTAGGTCTATAACAGCATTAGGTCTATAACAGTATTAGGTCTATAACAGTATTAGGTCAATATTACGTCTATAACAGCATAAGGTCTATAACAGCATTAGGTCAATATTAGGTATATAATTGCATTAGGTCTATAACAGTATTAGGTCTATAACAGTAGTAGGTCTATAACAGTATTAGGTCTATATTAGGTCTATAACAGCATTAGGTCTATAACAGCATTAGGTCAATATTAGGTCTAGAAAAACATTAGGTCTATATTAGGTCTATAACAGTATTAGGTCAATATTAGGTCTATAACAGTATTAGGTCTATAACAGCATTAGTTCTATACAGTATTAGGTCTATAACAGCATTAGGTCTATAACAGCATTAGGTCTATAACAGTATTAGGTCTATAACAGTATTAGGTCAATATTACGTCTATAACAGTATTAGGTCTATAACAGCATTAGGTCTATAACAGTATTAGGTCAATATTACGTCTATAACAGTATTAGGTCTATAACAGCATTAGGTCAATATTAGGTATATAATTGCATTAGGTCTATAACAGTATTAGGTCTATAACAGTATTAGGTCTATAACAGCATTAGGTCTATAACAGTATTAGGTCAATATTACGTCTATAACAGCATAAGGTCTATAACAGCATTAGGTCAATATTAGGTATATAATTGCATTAGGTCTATAACAGTATTAGGTCTATATTAGGTATATAACAGTATTAGGTCAATATTAGGTCTATAAAAGCATTGGGTCTATATTAGGTCTATAACAGTATTAGGTCAAAATTAGGTATATAACAGAGTTAGGTCTATATTAGGTCTATAACAGCATTAGTTCTATAACAGCATTAGGTCTATAACAGCATTAGGTCTATAACAGTATTAGGTCTATATTAGGTATATAACAGTATTAGGTCTATATTAGGTCTATAACAGTATTAGGTCAATATTAGGTATATAACAGTATTAGGTCTATATTAGGTCTATAACAGCATTAGTTCTATAACAGCATTGGGTCCATATTAGGTCTATAACAGCATTAGGTCAATATTAGGTCTATAACAGCATTAGGTCTATAACGGCATTAGGTCTATTACAATATTAGGTCTATAACAGTATTAGGTCTATAACAGCATTAGGTCTATAACAGCATTAGGTCTATATTAGGTCTATAACAGTATTAGGTCTATAACAGAATTAGGTCTATAACAGTATTAGGTCTATAACAGTATTAGGTCTATAACAGCATTAGGTCTATAACAGCATTAGGTCTATAACAGCATTAGGTCTATAACAGCATTAGGTCTATAACAGCATTAGGTCTATAACAGCATTAGGTCTATAACAGCATTAGGTCTATAACAGCATTAGGTCAATATTAGGTCTATAACAGTATTAGGTCTATAACAGCATTAGGTCTATAACAGCATTAGGTCTATAACAGCATTAGGTCTATAACAGCATTAGGTCAATATTAGGTCTATAACAGCATTAGGTCTATA
This sequence comes from Oncorhynchus masou masou, assembly GCF_036934945.1. Taxonomy (NCBI): domain Eukaryota; kingdom Metazoa; phylum Chordata; class Actinopteri; order Salmoniformes; family Salmonidae; genus Oncorhynchus; species Oncorhynchus masou. The sequence goes on along the minus strand of NC_088216.1, from coordinate 2,021,275 downwards.
ACGGCATTAGGTCTATTACAATATTAGGTCTATAACAGTATTAGGTCTATAACAGCATTAGGTCTATAACAGCATTAGGTCTATATTAGGTCTATAACAGTATTAGGTCTATAACAGAATTAGGTCTATAACAGTATTAGGTCTATAACAGTATTAGGTCTATAACAGCATTAGGTCTATAACAGCATTAGGTCTATAACAGCATTAGGTCTATAACAGCATTAGGTCTATAACAGCATTAGGTCTATAACAGCATTAGGTCTATAACAGCATTAGGTCTATAACAGCATTAGGTCAATATTAGGTCTATAACAGCATTAGGTCTATAACAGCATTAGGTCTTTAACAGCATTAGGTCTATAGCAGCATTAGGTCTATATTAGGTCTATAACAGCATGAGGTCTATATTCGGTCTATAACAGAATTAGGTCTATAACAACATTAGGACAATATTACGTCTATGACAGTATTACATTTACATTTCATTTAAGTCATTTAGCAGACGCTCTTATCCAGAGCGACTTACAAATTGGTGAATTCACCTTCTGACATCCAGTGGAACAGCCACTTTACAATAGTGCATCTAAATCATTAAGGGGGGGTGGTGAGAAGGATTACTTATCCTATCCTAGGTATTCCTTGAAGAGGTGGGGTTTCAGGTGTCTCCGGAAGGTGGTGATTGACTCCGCTGTCCTGGCGTCGTATTAGGTCTATATTTGGTCTATAACGGCATTAGGTCTATATTAGGTCTATAACAGCTTTAGGTCTATATTAGGTCTATAACAACATTAGGTCTATATTAGGTCTATAACAGCATTAGGTCTATAACAGTATTAGGTCTATAAAAGTATTAGGTCTATATTACGTCTATAACAGCATTGGGTCTATAACAGTATTAGGTCTATAACAGTATTAGGTCTATAACAGCATTAGGTCTATAACAGTATTAGGTCAATATTACGTCTATAACAGTATTAGGTCTATAACAGCATTAGGTCTATAACAGTATTAGGTCAATATTAGGTCTATAACAGCATTAGGTCTATAACAGCATTAGGTCTATAACAGTATTAGGTCTATATTAGGTCTATAACAGTATTAGGTCAGTATTAGGTCTATAACAGTATTAGGTCAATATTAGGTCTATAACAGCATAAGGTCTATAACAGCATTAGGTCTATAACAGTATTAGGTCTATATTAGGTCTATAACAGTATTAGGTCTATAACAGCATTAGGTCAATAACAGTATTAGGTCTATATTAGGTCTATAACAGCATTGGGTCTATAACAGTATTAGGTCTATAACAGTATTAGGTCAATATTACGTCTATAACAGCATTAGGTCTATAACAGCATTAGGTCTATAACAGTATTAGGTCAATATTAGGTCTATAACAGCATTAGGTCTATAACAGCATTAGGTCTATATTAGGTCTATAACAGCATTCAGTCAATATTAGGTCTATAACAGCATTAGGTCTATAACAGCATTAGGTCTATAACAGCATTAGGTCAATAACAGTATTAGGTCTATATTAGGTCTATAACAGTATTAGGTCTATAACAGCATTGGGTCTATAACAGTATTAGGTCTATAACAGTATTAGGTCAATATTACGTCTATAACAGCATTAGGTCTATAACAGCATTAGGTCTATAACAGTATTAGGTCAATATTAGGTCTATAACAGCATTAGGTCTATAACAGCATTAGGTCTGTATTAGGTCTATAACAGCATTCAGTCAATATTAGGTCTATAACAGCATTAGGTCTATAACAGCATTAGGTCTATAACAGCATTAGGTCAATATTAGGTCTAGAACAACATTAGGTCTATATTATGTCTATAACAGTATTAGGTCAATATTAGGTCTATAACAGTATTAGGTCTATAACAGCATTAGTTCTAGAACAGTATTAGGTCTATAACCTAGGATAGGATAAAGTAATCCTTCTCACCACCCCCCCCCCCTTAAATGATTTAGATGCACTATTGTAAAGTGGCTGTTCCACTGGATGTCAGAAGGTGAATTCACCAATTTGTAAGTCGCTCTGGATAAGAGCGTCTGCTAAATGACTTAAATGGTCTATATTAGGTCTATAACAGCATTAGGTCTATAAGAGTATTAGGTCTATAACAGCATTAGGTCTATAACAGTATTAGGTCAATATTAGGTCTATAACAGCATTAGGTCTATAACAGCATTAGGTCAATATTAGGTCTAGAACAACATTAGGTCTATATTATGTCTATAACAGTATTAGGTCAATATTAGGTCTATAACAGTATTAGGTCTATAACAGCATTAGTTCTATAACAGTATTAGGTCTACAACGGTATTTGGTCTATAACAGTATTAGGTCTATAACAATATTAGGTCTAGAACAACATTAGGTCTATATTAGGTCTATAACAGTATTAGGTCAATATTAGGTCTATAACAGTATTAGTTCTATATTAGGTCTATAACAGTGATAGGTCTATAACAGTATTAGGTCTATAACAGCATTAGGTCTATAACAGTATTAGGTCTGTAACAGCATTAGGTCTATAACAGCATTAGGTCAATATTAGGTCTATAACAGTATTAGGTCAATATTAGGTCTATAACAGTATTAGGTCTATAACAGTATTAGGTCTATAACAGCATTAGGTCTATAACAGTATTAGGTCTGTAACAGCATTAGGTCTATAACAGCATTAGGTCAATATTAGGTCTATAACAGTATTAGGTCAATATTAGGTCTATAACAGTATTAGGTCTATAACAGTATTAGGTCAATATTAGGTCTATAACAGTATTAGGTCAATATTAGGTCTATAACAGTATTAGGTCTATAACAGCATTAGTTCTATAACAGTATTAGGTCTACAACGGTATTAGGTCTATAACAGTATTAGGTCTATAACAATATTAGGTCTAGAACAACATTAGGTCTATATTAGGTCTATAACAGTATTAGGTCAATATTAGGTCTATAACAGTATTAGTTCTATATTAGGTCTATAACAGTGATAGGTCTATAACAGTATTAGGTCTATAACAGAATTAGGTCTATAACAGTATTAGGTCTATAACAGTATTAGGTCTATAACAGCATTAGGTCTATAACAGTATTAGGTCTATAACAGCATTAGGTCTATATTAGGTCTATAACAGTATTAGGTCAATATTAGGTCTATAACAGCATTAGGTCTATATAAGGTCTATAACAACATTAGGTCAATATTAGGTCTATAACAGTGATAGGTCTAAAACAGCATTAGATCTATAACAGCATTAGGTCTATATTAGGTCTATAACAGTATTAGGTCAATATTAGGTCTATAACAGCATTAGGTCTATATAAGGTCTATAACAACATTAGGTCAATATTAGGTATATAACAGTATTAGGTCTTTATTAGGTCTATAACAGTATTAGGTCTATAACAGCATTAGGTCAATATTAGGTCTATAACAGCATTAGGTCAATATTAGGTCTATAACAGCATTAGGTCTATAACAGCATTAGGTCAATATTAGGTCTATAACAGTATTAGGTCAATATTAGGTCTATAACAGCATTAGGTCTATAACAGCATTAGGTCAATATTAGGTCTATAACAGCAATATGTCTATAACAGTATTAGGTCTATAACAGCATTAGGTCAATATCAGGTCTATAACAGTATTAGGTCAATATTAGGACTATAACAGCATGAGGTCTATAACAGTATTAGGTCTATAACAGCATTAGGTCTATAACAGTATTAGGTCTATAACAGCATTAGGTCAATATTAGGTCTATAACAGCATTAGGTCAATATTAGGTCTATAACAGCATGAGGACTATAACAATATTAGGTCTATAACAGCATTAGGTCTATAACAGCATTAGGTCTATAACAGTATTAGGTCTATATTAGGTCTATAACAGCATTAGGTCTATAACAGTATTAGGTCTATAACAGTATTAGGTCTATATTAGGTCTATAACAGCATGAGGACTATAACAATATTAGGTCTATAACAACATTAGGTCTATAACAGCATTAGGTCTATAACAGTATTAGGTCTATATTAGGTCTATAACAGCATTAGGACTATAACAATATTAGGTCTATAACAGCATTAGGTCTATAACAGCATTAGGTCTATAACAGTATTAGGTCTATATTAGGTCTATAACAGCATTAGGTCTATAACAGTATTAGGTCTATAACAGTATTAGGTCTATATTAGGTCTATAACAGCATTAGGACTATAACAATATTAGGTCTATAACAGCATTAGGTCTATAACAGCATTAGGTCTATAACAGTATTAGGTCTATATTAGGTCTATAACAGCATTAGGTCTATAACAGTATTAGGTCTATAACAGTATTAGGTCAATATTACGTCTATAACAGTATTAGGTCAATATTAGGTCTATAACAGTATTAGGTCTATAACAGCATTAGGTCAATATTAGGTCTATAACAGTATTAGGTCAATATTAGGTCTATAACAGCATTAGGTCAATATTAGGTCTATAACAGTATTAGGTCAATATTAGGTCTATAACAGCATGAGGACTATAACAACATTAGGTCTATATTAGGTCTATAACAGCATTAGGTCTATAACAGTATTAGGTCTATAACAGTATTAGGTCAATATTACGTCTATAACAGTATTAGGTCAGTATTAGGTCTATAACAGTATTAGGTCTATAACAGCATTAGGTCTATAACAGTATTAGGTCTATAACAGTATTAGGTCTATAACAGTATTAGGTCTATATTAGGTCTATAACAACATTAGGTCAATATTAGGTCTATAACAGTATTAGGTCTATATTAGGTCTATAACAGCATGAGGTCTATAACAGTATTAGGTCTATAACAGTATTAGGTCTATAACAGTATTAGGTCAATATTAGGTCTATAACAGTATTAGGTCTATAACAGTATTAGGTCTATAACAGTATTAGGTCAATATTAGGTCTATAACAGTATTAGGTCTATAACAGTATTAGGTCAATATTAGGTCTATAACAGCATTAGGTCTATAACAGTATTAGGTCAGTATTAGGTCTATAACAGTATTAGGTCTATAACAGCATTAGGTCTATAACAGCATTAGGTCAATATTAGGTCTATAACAGCATGAGGACTATAACAATATTAGGTCTATAACAACATTAGGTCAATATTAGGTCTATAACAGCATTAGGTCTATAACAGCATTAGGTCAATATTAGGTCTATAACAGCATTAGGTCTATAACAGTATTAGGTCTATAACAGTATTAGGTCTATATTAGGTCTATAACAGCATTAGGTCTATAACAGTATTAGGTCTATAACAGCATTAGGTCAATATTAGGTCTATAACAGTATTAGGTCTATAACAGCATTAGGTCAATATTAGGTCTATAACAGTATTAGGTCAATATTAGGTCTATAACAGTATTAGGTCTATATTAGGTCTATAACAACATTAGGTCTAGAACAGTATTAGGTCTATAACAGTATTAGGTCTATAACAGCATTAGGTCAATATTAGGTCTATAACAGTATTAGGTCTATAACAGCATTAGGTCAATATTAGGTCTATAACAGTATTAGGTCAATATTAGGTCTATAACAGCATGAGGTCTATAACAGTATTAGGTCTATATTAGGTCTATAACAGCATTAGGTCTATAATAGGTCTATAACAACATTAGGTCAATATTAGATCTATAACAGTATTAGGTCTATATTAGGTCTATAACAGCATTAGGTCTATAACAACATTAGGTCAGTATTAGGTCTATAACAGTATTAGGTCTATAACAGTATTAGGTCTATAACAGCATTAGGTCTATAACAGTATTAGGTCAATATTAGGTCTATAACAGCATTAGGTCTATAACAGTATTAGGTCTATATTAGGTCTATAACAGCATTAGGTCTATATTAGGTCTATAACAGTATTAGGTCTATAACAGTATTAGGTCTATAACAGTATTAGGTCTATAACAGTATTAGGTCTATATTAGGTCTATAACAGCATTAGGTCTATAACAGTATTAGGTCTATAACAGTATTAGGTCAATATTACGTCTATAACAGTATTAGGTCAATATTAGGTCAATAACAGTATTAGGTCTATAACAGCATTAGGTCTATATTAGGTCTATAACAGCATTAGGTCTATATTAGGTCTATAACAACATTAGGTCAATATTAGGTCTATAACAGTATTAGGTCTTTATTAGGTCTATAACAGCATTAGGTCTATAACAGCATTAGGTCTATAACAGTATTAAGTCTATAACAGCATTAGGTCAATATTAGGTCTATAACAGTATTAGGTCTATAACAGCATTAGGTCTATATTAGGTCTATAACAGTATTAGGTCTATAACAGTATTAGGTCAATAACAGCATTGGGTCTATAACAGTATTAGGTCTATAACAGTATTAGGTCTATATTAGGTCTATAACAGTATTAGGTCTATAACAGTATTAGGTCAGTATTAGGTCTATAACAGCATTAGGTCTATAACAGTATTAGGTCTATAACAGTATTAGGTCAATATTACGTCTATAACAGCATAAGGTCTATAACAGCATTAGGTCAATATTAGGTATATAATTGCATTAGGTCTATAACAGTATTAGGTCTATAACAGTAGTAGGTCTATAACAGTATTAGGTCTATATTAGGTCTATAACAGCATTAGGTCTATAACAGCATTAGGTCAATATTAGGTCTAGAAAAACATTAGGTCTATATTAGGTCTATAACAGTATTAGGTCAATATTAGGTCTATAACAGTATTAGGTCTATAACAGCATTAGTTCTATACAGTATTAGGTCTATAACAGCATTAGGTCTATAACAGCATTAGGTCTATAACAGTATTAGGTCTAGAACAACATTAGGTCTATATTAGGTCTATAACAGTATTAGGTCAACATTAGGTCTATAACAGTATTAGTTCTATATTAGGTCTATAACAGTGATAGGTCTATAACAGTATTAGGTCTATAACAACATTAGGTCTATAACAGTATTAGGTCTAGAACAACATTAGGTCTATATTAGGTCTATAACAGTATTAGGTCAACATTAGGTCTATAACAGTATTAGTTCTATATTAGGTCTATAACAGTGATAGGTCTATAACAGCATTAGGTCTATAACAGCATTAGGTCTATAACAGTATTAGGTCTAGAACAACATTAGGTCTATATTAGGTCTATAACAGTATTAGGTCAACATTAGGTCTATAACAGTATTAGTTCTATATTAGGTCTATAACAGTGATAGGTCTATAACAGTATTAGGTCTATAACAGCATTAGGTCTATAACAGTATTAGGTCTATAACAGTATTAGGTCTATATTAGGTCTATAACAGTGATAGGTCTATAACAGTATTAGGTCTATAACAACATTAGGTCTATAACAGTATTAGGTCTATAACAGCATTAGGTCTATAACAGTATTAGGTCTATAACAGTATTAGGTCAACATTAGGTCTATAACAATATTAGGTCTATATAAGGTCTATAACAACATTAGGTCAATATTAAGTCTATAACAGTGATAGGTCTAAAACAGCATTAGATCTATAACAGCATTAGGTCTATATTAGGTCTATAACAGTATTAGGTCAATATTAGGTCTATAACAGCATTAGGTCTATATAAGGTCTATAACAACATTTGGTCAATATTAGGTCTATAACAGTATTAGGTCTTTATTAGGTCTATAACAGCATTAGGTCTATAACAGCATTAGGTCAATATTAGGGCTATAACCGTATTAGGTCAATATTAGGTCTATAACCGTATTAGGTCAATATTAGGTCTATAACAGCATTAGGTCTATAACAACATTAGGTCAATATTAGGTCTATAACAGCATTAGGTCTATAACAGCATTAGGTCTATATTAGGTCTATAACAGCATTAGGTCTATAACAGTATTAGGTCTATAACAGTATTAGGTCAATATTACGACTATAACAGTATTAGGTCTATATTAGGTCTATAACAGCATTAGGTCTATAACAGTATTAGGTCTATAACAGCATTAGGTCTATAACAGTATTAGGTCTATAACAGCATTAGGTCTATATTAGGTCTATAACAGTATTAGGTCTATAACAGTATTAGGTCTATAACAGCATTAGGTCTATAACAGTATTAGGTCTATAACAGCATAAGGTCTATATTAGGTCTATAACAGTATTAGGTCAATATTACGACTATAACAGTATTAGGTCTATATTAGGTCTATAACAGTATTAGGTCAATATTAGGTCTATAACAGCATTGGGTCTATAACAGTATTAGGTCTATAACAGCATTGGGTCTATAACAGTATTAGGTCTATAACAGCATTGGGTCTATAACAGTATTAGGTCTATAACAGTATTAGGTCTATATTAGGTCTATAACAGCATTAGGTCTATAACAGTATTAGGTCTATAACAGTATTAGGTCTATAACAACATTAGGTCTATAACAACATTAGGTCTATAACAGTATTAGGTCTATAACAGCATTAGGTCTATATTAGGTCTATAACAGCATTAGGTCTATAACAGCATTAGGTCTATAACAGTATTAGGTCTATAACAGCATTAGGTCTATAACAGTATTAGGTCTATAACAGTATTAGGTCTATATTAGGTCTATAACAGTGATAGGTCTATAACAGTATTAGGTCTATAACAGCATTAGGTCTATAACAGTATTAGGTCTATAACAGTATTAGGTCAACATTAGGTCTATAACCATATTAGGTCTATATAAGGTCTATAACAACATTTGGTCAATATTAGGTCTATAACAGTATTAGGTCTAAAACAGCATTAGATCTATAACAGCATTAGGTCTATATTAGGTCTATAACAACATTTGGTCAATATTAGGTCTATAACAGTATTAGGTCTTTATTAGGTCTATAACAGCATTAGGTCTATAACAGCATTAGGTCAATATTAGGTCTATAACAGCATTATGTCTATAACAGTATTAGGTCTATAACAGTATTAGGTCTATAACAGTATTAGGTCTATAACAGCATTAGGTCAATATTAGGTCTATAACAGTATTAGGTCAATATTAGGTCTATAACAGCATTAGGTCAATATTAGGTCTATAACAGTATTAGGTCAATATTAGGTCTATAACAGCATGAGGACTATAACAATATTAGGTCTATAACAGTATTAGGTCAATATTACGTCTATAACAGTATTAGGTCAGTATTAGGTCTATAACAGTATTAGGTCTATAACAGCATTAGGTCTATAACAGTATTAGGTCTATAACAGTATTAGGTCTATAACAGTATTAGGTCTATATTAGGTCTATAACAACATTAGGTCAATATTAGGTCTATAACAGTATTAGGTCTATATTAGGTCTATAACAGCATGAGGTCTATAACAGTATTAGGTCTATAACAGTATTAGGTCTATAACAGTATTAGGTCAATATTAGGTCTATAACAGTATTAGGTCTATAACAGTATTAGGTCTATAACAGTATTAGGTCAATATTAGGTCTATAACAGTATTAGGTCTATAACAGTATTAGGTCAATATTAGGTCTATAACAGCATTAGGTCTATAACAGTATTAGGTCAGTATTAGGTCTATAACAGTATTAGGTCTATAACAGCATTAGGTCTATAACAGTATTAGGTCAATATTAGGTCTATAACAGCATTAGGTCTATAACAGTATTAGGTCAGTATTAGGTCTATAACAGTATTAGGTCTATAACAGTATTAGGTATATAACAGTATTAGGTCAATATTAGGTCTATAACAGCATTAGGTCTATAACAGTATTAGGTCAGTATTAGGTCTATAACAGTATTAGGTCTATAACAGCATTAGGTCTATAACAGCATTAGGTCTATATTAGGTCTATAACAGTATTAGGTCTATAACAGTATTAGGTCTATAACAGTATTAGGTCTATAACAGCATTAGGTCTATAACAGCATTAGGTCAATATTAGGTCTATAACAGCATTAGGTCTATAACAGCATTAGGTCAGTATTAGGTCTATAACAGTATTAGGTCTATAACAGTATTAGGTCTATAACAGCATTAGGTCTATAACAGTATTAGGTCTATAACAGTATTAGGTCTATAACAGCATTAGGTCTATAACAGTATTAGGTCTATAACAGCATTAGGTCTATAACAGTATTAGGTCTATAACAGTATTAGGTCTATAACAACATTAGGTCTATATTAGGTCTATAACAGTATTAGGTCTATATTAGGTCTAAAACAGTATTAGGTCTATATTAGGTCTATAACAGCATTAGGTCTATAACAGTATTAGGTCTATAACAGTATTAGGTCTATAACAGCATTAGGTCTATAACAGCATTAGGTCTATAACAGCATTAGGTCTATAACAGCATTAGGTCTATAACAGCATTAGGTCTATAACAGCATTAGGTCAATATTAGGTCTATAACAGTATTAGGTCTATAACAGTATTAGGTCTATAACAGCATTAGGTCTATAACAGTATTAGGTCTATAACAGTATTAGGTCAATATTAGGTCTATAACAGTATTAGGTCTATAACAGCATTAGGTCTATAACAGCATTAGGTCTATATTAGGTCTATAACAGCATTAGGTCTATAAATGTATTAGGTCAATATTAGGTCTATAACAGCATTAGGTCTATAAATATATTAGGTCAATATTAGGTCTCTAACAGTATTAGGTCTACAACAACATTAGGTCTCTAAGGACTATATATAGTCTCCATATTGACTCTGTACCTGTTCCCCCTGTATATAGCCTCCACATTGACTCTGTACCCCCTGTATATAGCCTCCACATTGACTCTGTACCCCCTGTATATAGCCTCCACATTGACTCTGTACCCCCTGTATATAGCCTCCACATTGACTCTGTACCCCCTGTATATAGCCTCCACATTGACTCTGGACCGGTACACCCTGTATATAGCCTCCACATTGACTCTGTACCGGTACCCCCTGTATATAGCCTCCACATTGACTCTGTACCGGTACCCCCTGTATATAGCCTCCACATTGACTCTGTACCGGTACCCCCTGTATATAGTCTCCACATTGACTCTGTACCGGTACCCCCTGTATATAGCCTCCACATTGACTCTGTACCGGTACCCCCTGTATATAGCCTCCACATTGACTCTGTACCCCCTGTATATGGCCTCCACATTGACTCTGTACCCCCTGTATATAGCCTCCACATTGACTCTGTATCGGTACCCCCCTGTATATAGCCTCCACATTGACTCTGTACCGGTACCCCCTGTATATAGACTCCACATTGACTCTGTACCGGTACCCCCTGTATATAGTCTCCACATTGACTCTGTTGTATTCAACATTTCACTGTGAGGTTTAATACCTGTTGTATTCAACATTTCACTGTGAGGTTTAATACCTGTGGTGTTCGGCAAATAAAATTTGATTTGATTTCATCTCCCTCATCATCCTCCTCATCATCATCAATTCCCTCATCTTCCTCATCATCATCATCATCATCATCAATTCCCTCATCTTCCTCATCATCAATTCCCTCTTCTTCCTCATCATCATCATTATCCTCATCATCTCTCCCTGTCACACACATGTACAAACGCGTGTTTATAGAC